>NC_042969.1:20297936-20419997 GCF_901001165.1 Salmo trutta | reverse complement strand
TTGGGCAGTGTGTTGGGCAGCGTGTTGGGCAGTGTGTTGGGCAGGGGTTGGGCAGCGTGTTGGGCAGTGTGTTGGGCAGGGGGTTGGGCAGTATGTTGGGCAGCGTGTTGGGCTGCATGTTGGGCAGCGTGTTGGGCAGTGTGTTGGGCAGCGTGTTGGGCAGTGTGTTGGGCAGGGGGTTGGGCAGTATGTTGGGCAGCGTGTTGGGCTGCATGTTGGGCAGCGTGTTGGGCAGCGTGTTGGGCAGGGGGTTGGGCAGTATGTTGGGCAGCGTGTTGGGCAGCGTGTTGGGCAGTGTGTTGGGCAGGGGGTTGGGCATCGTGTTGGGCAGGGTGTTGGGCAGCGTGTTGGGCAGTATGTTGGGCAGCGTGTTGGGCAGTGTGTTGGGCAGCGTGTTGGGCAGGGGGTTTGGCATCATGTTGGGCAGGGTGTTGGGCAGCGTGTTGGGCAGGGGGTTGGGCAGCGTGTTGGACAGGGGGTTGGGCAGCGTGTTGGACAGGGGGTTGGGCAGCGTTTTGGGCAGCGTGTTGGGCAGGGGGTTGGGCATCGTGTTGGACAGGGGGTTGGGCAGCGTGTTGGGCAGCATGTTGGGCAGGGGGTTGGGCAGCGTGTTGGACAGGGGGTTGGGCAGCGTGTTGGGCATTATGTTGGTCTGCGTGTTGGGCAGGGGATTGGGCAGGGGGTTGGGCAGCATGTTGGGCGGGGTGTTGGACAGCGTGTTGGGCAGGGGGTTGGGCATCATGTTGGGCAGGGGGTTGGGCATCATGTTGGGCAGGGTGTTGGGCAGCGTGTTGGGCAGGGGGTTGGGCAGCGTGTTGGACAGGGGGTTGGGCAGCGTGTTGGGCAGGGGGTTGGGCATCGTGTTGGGCAGGGGGTGGGCAGCGTGTTGGGCAGGGGGTTGGGCAGCGTGTTGGACAGGGGGTTGGGCAGCGTGTTGGGCAGCGTGTTGGGCAGCGTGTTGGGCAGGGGGTTGGGCAGCGTGTTGGACAGGGGGTTGGGCATCGTGTTGGGCAGGGGGTTGGGCAGCGTGTTGGGCAGGGGGTTGGGCATCGTGTTGGGCAGGGGGTTGGGCAGCGTGTTGGACAAGGGGTTGGGCATCGTGTTGGGCAGGGGGTTGGGCAGCGTGTTGGGCAGCGTGTTGGGCAGGGGGTTGGGCAGTGTGTTGGGCAGGGGGTTGGGCAGCGTGTTGGGCAGGGGGTTGGGCATCGTGTTGGGCAGGGGGTTGGGCAGCGTGTTGGGCAGCGTGTTGGGCAGGGGGTTGGGCAGCGTGTTGGACGGGGGTTGGGCATCGTGTTGGGCAGGGGGTTGGGCAGCGTGTTGGGCAGGGGGTTGGGCATCGTGTTGGGCAGGGGGTTGGGCAGCGTGTTGGACAGGGGGTTGGGCATCGTGTTGGGCAGGGGGTTGGGCAGCGTGTTGGGCAGCGTGTTGGGCAGGGGGTTGGGCAGTGTGTTGGGCAGGGGGTTGGGCAGCGTGTTGGGCAGGGGGTTGGGCATCGTGTTGGGCAGGGGGTTGGGCAGCGTGTTGGGCAGCGTGTTGGGCAGGGGGTTGGGCAGTGTGTTGGGCAGGGGGTTTGGCAGCGTGTTGGGCAGGGGGTTGGGCAGCGTGTTGGACAGGGGGTTGGGCAGCGTGTTGGACAGGGTGTTGGGCAGCGTGTTGGACAAGGGGTTTGGCAGCGTGTTGGGCAGGGTGTTGGGCAGCGTGTTGGGCAGGGGGTTGGGCAGCGTGTTGGACAGGGGGTTGGGCAGCGTGTTGGGCAGGGGGTTGGGCATCGTGTTGGGCAGGGTGTTGGGCAGCGTGTTGGACAGGGGGTTGGGCAGCGTGTTGGGCAGGGGGTTGGGCATCGTGTTGGGCAGGGTGTTGGGCAGCGTGTTGGACAGGGGGTTGGGCAGTGTGTTGGACAGGGTGTTGGGCAGCGTGTTGGACAGGGGGTTGGACAGGGGGTTGGGCAGGGGTTGGGCAGCGTGTTGGGCAGGGGGTTGGGCAGCGTGTTGGGCAGGGGGTTGGGCATCGTGTTGGGCAGGGTGTTGGGCATCGTGTTGGGCAGGGGTTGGGCATCGTGTTGGGCAGGGTGTTGGGCATCGTGTTGGACAGGGGGTTGGGGCAGCGTGTTGGACAGGGGGTTGGGCAGCGTGTTGGGCAGGGTGTTGGGCAGCGTGTTGGACAGGGGGTTGGGCATCGTGTTGGGCAGGGTGTTGGGCAGCGTGTTGGACAGGGGGTTGGGCATCGTGTTGGGCAGGGGGTTGGGCATCGTGTTGGGCAGGGGGTTGGGCAGCGTGTTGGACAGGGGGTTGGGCAGCGTGTTGGGCAGGGTGTTGGGCAGCGTGTTGGACAGGGTGTTGGGCAGCGTGTTGGGCAGGGTGTTGGGCAGCGTGTTGGACAGGGTGTTGGGCAGCGTGTTGGACAGGGGGTTGGGCAGCGTGTTGGGCAGGGGGTTGGGCAGCGTGTTGGACAGGGGGTTGGGCAGCGTGTTGGACAGGGGGTTGGGCAGGGTGTTGGGCAGCGTGTTGGACAGGGTGTTGGGCAGCGTGTTGGACAGGGGGTTGGGCAGCGTGTTGGACAGGGGGTTGGGCAGCGTGTTGGACAGGGGGTTAGGCAGCGTGTTGGACAGGGGGTTGGGCAGCGTGTTGGACAGGGGGTTGGGCAGCGTGTTGGACAGGGGGTTGGGCAGCGTGTTGGACAGGGGGTTGGGCAGGGGGTTGGGCAGCGTGTTGGGCAGGGGGTTGGGCAGCGTGTTGGACAGGGGGTTGGGCAGCGTGTTGGGCAGCATGTTGGGCATCGTGTTGGGCAGCGTGTTGGGCAGCGTGTTGGACAGGGGGTTGGGCAGCGTGTTGGACAGGGGGTTGGGCAGCGTGTTGGACAGGGTGTTGGGCAGCGTGTTGGACAGGGGGTTGGGCAGCGTGTTGGGCAGCGTGTTGGGCATCGTGTTGGGCAGCGTGTTGGGCAGCGTGTTGGACAGGGGGTTGGGCAGCGTGTTGGACAGGGTGTTGGGCAGCGTGTTGGACAGGGGGTTGGGCAGCGTGTTGGGCAGCGTGTTGGGCATCGTGTTGGGCAGCGTGTTGGGCAGCGTGTTGGACAGGGGGTTGGGCAGCGTGTTGGACAGGGGTTGGGCAGCGTGTTGGACAGGGTGTTGGGCAGCGTGTTGGGCAGGGTGTTGGGCAGCGTGTTGGACAGGGGGTTGGACAGGGGGTTGGGCAGCGTGTTGGGCAGCGTGTTGGGCATCGTGTTGGGCAGCGTGTTGGGCAGCGTGTTGGACAGGGGGTTGGGCAGCGTGTTGGACAGGGGGTTGGGCAGTGCATCTCCAGGGACTGGCTGATGGATGGGGCCTAGGGCCGGAGTGAATAGGGGTTTCAGTGCTCCGTCCTCAGGTAGGTCTTGAGAGGCTGAAACAACTTTTGGATGTGTAACATGATGGTTACTGATGGTGACCTCACCATCTCACTATGGCTGGATTTCCCAACTGGGACAATACATAACAATTGATGACGAGCAGGAATGTGGCTTACAGATTCCAAGATGAACCTGGTTCACACAGACTTAAATACATGTGCATTGAACTGTGTGGAATTTACCATTGTTTTCCCAATCCCAATCCCAACACCAAGACAACCACAGCAGGAATGAGACAGTGTACCTGACTTCCTTTAGGACCGGGGAGACCCTATGAAGAGGAGAGAGAGTCACAGAGTTCAAATCAATAAAATAGTACAATGAGAGCATATTTCATTCATCTATCAAATAGATACTCACTGGTTTGCCATCCATGCCGAGCGGGCCCTACAGAGAGAGGGAGGGAGGGAGGGAGAGAAAAAAAAAATAACCAATGTGTTTTGAGCAGTGATTGTTCCATGCAGAGATTCATTAAAGAACAACCAATAAAATGAGTCAATGGCTGCTTGAAAATCTCACTGATGACTTCGATAAAGTAAAGGACGACACTGTTTCTGTTAGCCAAACCAACAATGATGTCACCCCTCTAGTACAACATGAAACAGCCTAGAGGTATGGTCATTTATGGCGTTTGTATCGTCTCTGTGTCTCTGGGTATGTCTTGTATACAACGCACACACACACACAGAGACACACACAACACACACACACAGAGACACACACACACACAGAGACACACACAACACACACACACAGAGACACACACACACACACACACACACACACACACACACACACACACACAGAGACACACACAACACACACACACAGAGACACACACACACACAGAGACACACACAACACACAACACACACACACACACAGAGATTCAGGGGGTTGTGTTTTCTCTGCCCAGACAAGACCAAACATCTGTAACAGAGGTAGGTAAATAAACTGACCTCCTAAACAAATAGATCAAAATAACTGTAAATAACAAACGGTTAGAAAACCCAACATGTATCAGGAGGGAGCCAAAGGAGACGGAGGAAACACATTATATATCCTGCCCGTTTGGTTGGTGTGTATGTGTGTGCATACAGTCTGTATCACTGCAGAAAGCATCACTTCATATAGTTTGTATCACTGTAGAGAGCATCACTTCATATAGTCTGTATCACTGTAGAGAGCATCACTTCATATAGTCTGTATCACTGTAGAGAGCATCACTTCATATAGTCTGTATCACTGTAGAGAGCATCACTTCATATAGTCTGTATCACTGTAGAGAGCATCACTTCATATAGTTTGTATCACTGTAGAGAGCATCACTTCATATAGTCTGTATCACTGTAGAGAGCATCACTTCATATAGTCTGTATCACTGTAGAGAGCATCACTTCATATAGTCTGTATCACTGTAGAGAGCATCACTTCATATAGTCTGTATCACTGTAGAGAGCATCACTTCATATAGTCTGTATCACTGTAGAGAGCATCACTTCATATAGTCTGTATCACTGTAGAGAGCATCACTTCATATAGTCTGTATCACTGTAGAGAGCATCACTTCATATAGTCTGTATCACTGAAGAGAGCATCACTTCATATAGTTTTTATCACTGTAGAGAGCATCACTTCATATAGTCTGTATCACTGTAGAGAGCAGGACTGAGGGGACTGAGCATGCACCCCTGAGGGGCCCCTATGTTGAGGATCAGCGTGGCAGATGTGTTGTTGCCTACCCTTACCACCTGGGGGCGGCCCGTCAGGAAGTCCAGGATCCAGTTGCAGAGGGAGGTGTTTAGTCCCAGGGTCCTTAGCTTAGTGATGAGCTTTGTGGGCACTATGGTGTTGAACGCTGAGCTGTAGTCAATGAACAGCATTCTCACATTCTTGTCCAGGTGGGAAAGGGCAGTGTGGAGTGTGATTGAGATTGCGTCATCTGTGGAT
Organism: Salmo trutta; assembly: GCF_901001165.1. Taxonomy (NCBI): domain Eukaryota; kingdom Metazoa; phylum Chordata; class Actinopteri; order Salmoniformes; family Salmonidae; genus Salmo; species Salmo trutta. The sequence continues at coordinate 20,414,660 of NC_042969.1, read as the reverse complement.
CTGTTGTGGCGGTATGCGAATTGGAGTGGGTCTAGGGTATCCGGGATGATGCTGTTGATGTGAGCCATGACCAGCCTTTCAAAGCACTTCATGGCTACCAACGTGAGTGCTACGGGGTGGTAATCATGTAGGCAGGTTACCTTCACTTCCTTGGGCACACAGACTATGGTGGTCTGCTTGAAACATGTAGGTATTACAGACTCGGTCAGGGAGAGGTTGAAAATGTCAGTGAAGACACTTGCCAGTTGGTCCACGCATGCTTTGAGTACACGTCCTGGTAATCTGTCTGGCCCCGCGGCTTTGTGAATGTTGACCTGTTTAAAAGAGCTTGCTCACATCCTGCTACTGAGAGCTTTATCACACAGTAGTTAGGAACAGCTGGTGATCTCATGCATGCTTCAGTGTTGCTTGCCTCGAAGCGAGCATAAAAGGCATTTAGCTCATCTGGTCAGCTCGTGGCTGGGTTTCCCTTTGTAGTCCGCAATAGTTTTCAATCACTGCCACATCCGACGAGCGTCAGAGCTGGTGTAGTAGGATTCAATCTTAATCCTGTATTGATGCTTTGCCTGTTTGATGGTTCATCTGAGGGTGTAGCGGGATTTCTTATAAGCGTCCGGATTAGTGTCCCGTGCCTTGAAAACTGCAGCTCTAGCTTTTAGCTCGATGCGGATGTTGCCAGTAATCCATGGCTTCTGGTTGGGATATGTACGTATGGTCACTGTGGGGATGACGTCGTCAATGCACTTATTGATGAAGCCGATGACTGAGGTGGTATACTCCTCAATGCCATTGGATGAATCCCGGAACATATTCCAGTCTGTGCTAGCAAAACAGTTCTGTAGCGTTGCATCCGCGTTATCTGAACACTTCACACTTCCATATTGAGCGAGTCACTGGTACTTCCTGCTTTAGTTTTTGCTTGTAAGCAGGAATCAGGAGGATACAATTATGGTCAGATTTGCCAAATGGAAGGTGAGGGAGAGCTTTGTATGCGTCTCTGTGTGTGGAGTAAAGGTGGTCTCGAGTTTTTTTTTCTCCCTCTGGTTGCACATGTGATATGCTGGTAGAAATGAGCTAAAATGGATTTAAGTTTGCCTGCGTTAAAGTCTCCGGCCACTGGGAGCAATAAGCATTTTCTTGTTTGCTTATGGCCTAATACAGCTCGTTGAGTGCGGTCTTAGTGCAAGCATCCTGTTTGTGGTGGTAAATAGACAGCTACGGATAATATAGATGAGAACTCTCTTGGTAGATAATGTGGTCTACAGCTTATCATAACGGAACTCTACCTCAGGCGAGCAATACCTCGAAACTTCTTTAATATTAGACATCGTGCACCAGCTGTTATTGACAAATAGACACACACCCCCACCCCTCGTCTTACCAGACGTAGCTTCTCTGTCCTGCCGATGCATGGAAAATCACGCCAGCTCTATATTATCTGTGTCGTCGTTCAGCCACGTCTCAGTGAAACATATGATATTACAGTTTTTAATGTACCGTTGGTAGAATAGTCTTGATCGTATATCATCCATTTTGTTTTCCAATGATTGCACGTTGACCAATAGAACGGATGGTAGTGGAGGTTTACTCACTCGCATATGAATTCTCAGAAGGCAGCCTGACCTCCGCCCCCTTTTTCTCTGTCTTTTCTTCACCCAAATTACAGGGATTTGGGCCCGTTCCCGAGAAAGCAGTATATCCTTCGCGTCATACTCGTTAAAGAAAAAATCTTTGTCCAGTTCGAGGTGAGTAATCGCTGTTCTGATGTCCAGAAGTTATTTTCAGCCATAAGAGATGGTAGCAACAACGCAAAAAAACTAAAATAATAACACAGTTGGTTAGGAGCCCGTAAAACAGCAGCCATCCCCTCCAGCTCCATTCTCTCATACAGTCAGTATGTGGTCTGGACGTAAAGCGCCTCACAACTCAGCACCTGTTTCTGGGAAAATAACCAGGAAAACATTGATTTCGTTTTTCATGAATAACTATAGACTTCATCTTTAAACTAGCAGCGTTTACAGGGTCCCTGTGGTCGGGGGAAAAGACCCAAGGGATCCGTACGTGGCCCAGCCATCCTGTCTACACACCGTTTAACCCTATTACAGCTCTGACCCCTGACCCCGAAGCCTTCCAGTGGGACATCTCACCGTTTAACTATCCCCTAGGGTACATTATACTGAAGTGTCCAGAAGCAAACACTATTGGTCCCGTGTGGCTCAGTTAGTAGAGCATGGTGTTTGCAATGCCAGGGTTGTGGGTTCAATTCCCACGGGGGATCGGTACGGGGAAAAAATGTATGGAATGTATGCATTCACTACTGTAAGTTGCTCTGGATAAGAGTGTCTGCTAAAATGTGAAAAAATGACCGTGCCTGTCCCTTTGCACTTTGATGTATGGAGAGAAGAGAGAGAGTGAAAGTGATACTTTTGAAATAAGGACTATGTAAGTTGGTTTTACTGTTCGTAGTCTCCCTTTGGTCTCATAATGAGATGGCATGCTTCCATTTGGAGCTATGATTGTCTTTCTCTAAAACTCTGGGGGTGTTGAAGACCCATACCTGATTACATGGGCCCTAATGGTTATATAAGCAACTGGCTTTAGTTGGAAAACCAGGTCAGTGGTCTCCAACCAAGGTTAATGATTTCAAGCATTCCTCTATGTCTTGATGAAGAGATGAAGCAAAACAAAGCAGATCCTACAGCCCACCAGGACTGGGGCTGTGTAACAGAAGTGTGAGAGAGGAACAGGGTGTGAGTGTGTGAGTGTGTGTGAGTGTGTGTGTGTGTGTGTGTGTGTGTGTGTGTGTGTGTGTGTGTCTCTATTTGTGTGTGTGTGATATGGGTGCATCTGGCCCCCCTGAGACTGGTCAGAATGACAAGACGAGGTGCGCACAATGAGGTCACTGTCAGCAGGAAGACTGAACCAGACCAGAGGAAGACTGAACCAGACCAGAGGAAGACTGAACCAGACCAGAGGTTGAATGAACCAGACCAGAGGTTGACTGAACCAGACCAGAAGAAGACTGAACCAGACCAGAGGAAGACTGAACCAGACCAGAGGTTGACTGAACCAGACCAGAGGAAGACTGAACCAGACCAGAGGTTGACTGAACCAGACCAGAGGTTGACTGAACCAGACCAGAGGAAGACTGAACCAGACCAGAGGAAGACTGAACCAGACCAGAGGAAGACTGAACCAGACCAGAGGAAGACTGAACCAGACCAGAGGTTGACTGAACCAGACCAGAGGAAGATTTATGAGGCCTAACAAGCCACACAGCAGCCTGTGGACTAGACGTGGGTGTGGACTAGACGTGGGTGTGAACTAGACGTGGGTGTGGACTAGACGTGGGTGTGGACTAGACGTGGGTGTGGACTACACGTGGGTGTGAACTAGACGTTGGGTGTGGACTAGACGTGGGTGTGGACTAGACGTGGGTGTGGACTAGACGTGGGTGTGAACTAGACGTGGGTGTGGACTAGACGTGGGTGTGGACTAGACGTGGGTGTGAACTAGACGTGGGTGTGGACTAGACGTGGGTGTGGACTAGACGTGGGTGTGAACTAGACGTGGGTGTGGACTAGACGTGGGTGTGAACTAGACGTGGGTGTGGACTAGACGTGGGTGTGGACTAGACGTGGGTGTGGACTAGACGTGGGTGTGAACTAGACGTGGGTGTGGACTAGACGTGGGTGTGGACTAGACGTGGGTGTGGACTAGACATGGGTGTGGACTAGACGTGGGTGTGGACTAGACGTGGGTGTGGACTACGTGTTTGTGGACTAGACGTGGGTGTGGACTAGACGTGGGTGTGAACTAGACGTGGGTGTGGACTAGACGTGGGTGTGGACTAGACGTGGGTGTGAACTAGACGTGGGTGTGGACTAGACGTGGGTGTGGACTAGACGTGGGTGTGGACTAGACGTGGGTGTGAACTAGACGTGGGTGTGGACTAGACGTGGGTGTGAACTAGACGTGGGTGTGAACTAGACGTGGGTGTGGACTAGACGTGGGTGTGGACTAGACGTGGGTGTGAACTAGACGTGGGTGTGAACTAGACGTGGGTGTGGACTAGACGTGGGTGTGAACTAGACGTGGGTGTGAACTAGACGTGGGTGTGAACTACGTGTGTGTGTGACTACGTGTGTGTGTGACTACGTGTGTGTGTGACTACGTGTGTGTGTGACTACGTGTGTGTGTGACTACTTCAAACAATAAAACCTATACTCTTTTTGGACAGTTCCACAGTATTTTAACCTTCTGAACTTGTGCTACTGACATTCAAACTGGAATACTAGAAATAAAATAACCACAAAATTCTCTACAACTACAAAACAGTTGATAATACTCATTTTAACAAGACCATAAAAACCAGAGAACTCGATGAAAGTCTATGTGATTGATAAGCGGATGCTACCTTTATAAAGGACCACTTCCATTATGGACCAGTGGAGGACTGTAATGTCTGATGCATGACATGACCATGTAGGACAGAGCCAGTGATGAGGGTGTGTTTGTGTGTTTGTGTGTTTTGGACCTACACAACAGACTGAGGAGGAAAAATAAAAAGATGGAATGCAAATAAAAATAAGCTCAAACAAAAAGGCAGCAGAACCCTTCATCTTATACCACAAACGAAACAAGCCACAGAGACACAGACAGGGAGAGAGAGAGAGAGAGAGAGAAAAAATAGGCCTCAAATTACCACTAAAACCACAAGTAGGGGAGAAGGGAACATTGCCTTTTTGTCTGTGTGTATTCATAGTCTCCTCTCTGCCATCTTGACTCCTTGTCCTAATCAGTGAGGATTCTAATCAGTGACGATTCTAATCAGTGAGGATTCTGGGTGCTGTGACTCTGCCTACATAAGCATTCCACCAAATTAGAAAGTTTTTAAACACATTTCTGGAAAATGACTTTTGCAGCAGGGTGTTTGCGTGTGTGTGTGTGTGGAGCAACGCCCCTCCTTCTTTCAGCATAGTATAGAAGAGGTTTGAACTATGTGTTTAATATCCTTGCTGCAAGGCCTTAGGAAGAGCTGAGGCCTGGGTGTGAACATGAGGAAGGCTGTAGGTCTGCTGCAAGGCCTCAGTGTGTTGACGTTGACTCAACATGGAAAACAGATTTTTACCTAAATCTATTTTTTAAAGATTTAAGTGCCTTTGAACGGGGTATGGTAGTTGGTGCCAGGCACACCGGTTTTGAGTCAAGAACTGCAACGCTGCTGGGTTTTTCACCCTCAACAGTTTCCTGTGTGCATCAAGAACAGTCCACCACCCAAAGGACATCCAGCCAACATGACACAACTGTGGGAAGCATTGGAGTCAACATGGGTCAGCATCCCTGTGGAACACTTTCCACACCTTGTAGAGTCCATGTCCCAATGAATTGAGGCTGTTCTGAGGGCAAAAGGGGGGATGCAACTCAATATTAGCAAGGTGTTCTTAATATTTTGTACAGTCAGTCAATAGATATTTTATTGTCACATACACCAGATAGGTGCAGTGAAATGTGTTGTTTTACAGGGTCAGCCATAGTAGTACGGCACCCCTGGAGATAATTAGTCTTCAGTGTCTTGCTTAAGGGCACATCGACAGATATTTCAGCTTGTCGGCTGGGTATTCATACCAGGGACGTTTTGGTTACTGGCCCAACGCTCGAACCGCTAGGATACCAGTCGCCCTTAAAAAAGTATAGTAGAACTGTACGTAGGAGAGTAAATCACTGACACTTTTGATCTGTCCTAGGAGGCTGAAAAGAGACACACGCATTAACAATGTAGTCTGTGCATATCAATGAGTGTGTGTGTACTGTGCATCAGTGGAGGCTGGTGGGAGGAGCTATAGGAGGACAGGCTCATTGTAATGGCTGGAATGGAATGCATGGCATGTGGTTTCCATGTTTGATGTGTTTGACTCGGTTGCATTTATTCCATTCCAGCCATTACAATGAGCCTGTCCTCCTATAGCTCCTCCCACCAGCCTCCACCGCTGTGCATGTAAGTGTATGCATATGTGTTTGTGTGTGTGAGAGTGCATATGTGTTTGTGTGTGTGAGAGTGCATATGTGTGTAAGAAAGAGAGAGCATGTGTGTGTGTGAGTGTTTACTGGTTTTGAATGTTTCTTTTAAAAAAAAAAAATGTTTACTCCTTTTTCTCCCCAATTTCGTGGTATCCAATTGGTTGTTACAGTCTTGTCTCATCCCTGCAACTCCCGTATGGACTCGGGAGAGTACGGACTTGGGAGAGGCAAAGGTCGAGAGCCATGCGTCCTCCGAAACGCAACCCAACCAACGCAACACTACTTCTTGACACAATGCCCACTTAACGCAGAAGCCAGCCACACCAATGTATCGGGGGAAACACCGTACACCTGGCAACCGTGTTAGTGTGCACTGCGCCCGGCTCACCACAGGAGTCGCTAGTGCCCGATGGGACAAGGACATCCCTGCTGGCCAAACCCTCCCCTAACCCGGACGACGCCCCATGGGTCTCCTGGTTGCGGCCGGCAGAGCCTGGACCCAAACCCAGAAACTGTAGTGGCACAGCTAGCACTGCGATGCAGTGCCTCAGACCACCATACCACTCGGGAGGCCCATGGTTTTGATTGCTTGACAGTGGAGTGATACTGTATTGATGCTCTAACCCAGGCTGTGACTAACGACAGGAAGACGTGAGGGTTATATGAAGACCCACTGGGCAAAAGACTGCACAACATTTAAAAAAAAAAAAAAATCCACGTCATTTCAACCAAACAATACAACATGTTGACGTTGAATCAACGCGGAAAACAGATTTTTAACCTAAATCTATTTTTTGGTTGATTTCACGTTGAATTCACTTTAGTTGACAACTCAACCAAATGTAAATCAATGAATCAAAACTAGAACTGATGTCTGTGACCAGTGGGGAGTCACACATAAACACACACACCGTCTGTGAGGAGTGAAGGACCTGTTCTCTCTCTCTCTCTCCCACTTATACTGCTAATTCTTCACAGCAACCCAGCACCCAAATGAATAAATTAGCTTATTTATGTGCATCTCTCTCTCTCTCTCTGTCTGTCGATCAGTTGTTCTCCTAGTTCCTGGATGACACCCCCAGAAAGGTAGCTGAACAGTATGTCACTCTTTCACCTCTCTCTGACAACTGCTGGCTCCTGGCCTTAGGCTCAGCCAAGCAGACGTAAAACTAGCGAGGAGGAGTAAGGTGTGGGAAAAGGAGGCGGTGCTATTCCTGGGGAAAACAACATTTGGTTGGCACAACACATCCTGGTAATCTCAAGAAATTGCCTGGACTCATTTGTGTCAATTTGAAAATGGCTTCTCAATCTCACACTTCTGGGTTTCATTACAAGGTTACGGAGATGGAGTTTGAACAGACTTCATGTGAGAAATTGCTTTCTTCCCTCAACAATCGCACACACACACACACACACACACACACACACACACACACACACACACACACACACACACACACACACACACACACACACACACACACACACACAGCTTATGTGGACTCTAGCTGGACCTCCATCATATGATGCAAATCACAAAGGCTGTATTTCTGCCAGCTTGAACGGCAATAGCTCAGATAGACATGAAAACATGAAATGACCCCGAGAATCGATAGAACATGTACAAATACGATATAACACTGAAAATGAGGGAATCTCTCCTTCAACAGTGTGGGAAACATGATATAAGACCATGGAAAATGGACCAGCCTGCTGTCTAAGCTAATGAACTACAGGATTCAGCTACTGTGTGTTGGATCTGAAGTTAACCATGAATACATTAATACATGTCAGGGGTAGAGGGGGGTCAAGTTAGGGTTGACTGATGAACCAATTGGAAGGACAGACAATCATAATGAATGATGGCATAATTATTGCTGGTGTACTGTAATACTCACTAAGCGTTCTCATGTACAGACACAGTATGACACCCAAACAAAGGAACACACAGTTACCCAAACAGACACATGCTTGTCATACACAAACTCTCTCTCTCTCTCTCTCTCTCTCTCTCTCTCTCTCTTCCTCTGTCTCCCCCTCTCTCCCTCTCCCTCTCCCCCTCTCTCTTTCGCTCTCTCACACAAAATGCACACACGCACACACGCATACACACACAAACATGTGTGTGCGCCTGCCTGTGTATAATTAGCAGCAGGCATTTCCCGTCAGGAAGGCTTCCCGGTGCCAGACAGAGCTGAGAGCATAGCCAGGCAGACCTGGCAATCTGGGAACCCCATGGGGGCTGGACTTCCCAACATTCCCAATAATAATACAACATTCTAAATAACACAGCAATCAATATGCTACCATGCGTAACCAGTGTAACTCAACACTAATGAACCACATTAGCATAAATACACATAAAGAGACATCCTGTTAAATCTAGTCAGAGGTAACCTATGCTGATGTTTATTATGACTAAAACACTGATTATCATCACCAAACTGACCTCAGAGACAGAGGCAGGGCATCATGTTCATTATGACTAAAACACTCATCACCACCACCAAATTGACCTTAGGGACAGAGGCAAGACTCACGTCTGTAGCCATGCCTGCTTTGAAAGGCTGGTCATGGCTGACATCAACGCCATCATCCCGGATACCCTAGACCCACCCCAATTCGCATACTGCCCCAACAGATCCACAGATGACGCAATCTCAATCACACTCCACACTGCCCTTTCCCACCTGGACAAAAGGAACACCTATGTGAGAATGCTGTTCATTGACTACAGCTCAGCATTCAACACCATAATGCCCACAAAGCTCATCCTAGGACTAAACACCACCCTCTGCAACTGGATCCTGGACTTCCTGACGGGCCACCCCCAGGTGGTAAGGGTAGGCAACAACACATCTGCCACGCTGATCCTCAACATAGGGGCCCCTCAGGGGTGCGTGCTCAGTCCTCTCTTGTACTCCCTGTTCACCCACAACTGCATGGCCAAGCACGACTCCAACACCATCATTAAGTTTGCTGACGACACAAAAGTGGTAGGCCTGATCACCGACAACGATGAGACAGCTTATAGGGAGGACGTCAGAAAACTGGCAGTGTGATGCAAGGACAACAACCTCTCCCTCAAAGTGAGCAAGACAAAGGAGCTGATCGTGGACTACAGGACAAGGAGGGCCTAACACACCCACATTAACATCAATGGGGCTGTAGTGGAGAGTTTCAAATTCCTTGGTGTCCACATCACCAACAAACTATCATGGTCCAAACACACCAAGACAGTCGTGAAGAGGGCACGACAACACCTTTTCCCCCTCAGGAGACTGAAAAGATTTAGCATGGGTCCCCAGGTCCTCAAAAACTTCTATAGCTGCACCATCGAGAAAATCCTGACCGGTTGCATCACTGACTGGTATGGCAACTGCTCGGCATCTGACCGTAAGGCGCTACAGAGGGTAGTGCGTACGGCCCAGTATATCCCTGGGGCCAAGCTTCCTGCCATCCAGAACCTATATACCAGGCTATGTCAGAGGAAAGCCCAAAAATGGTCTAAGACTCCAGTCACCCAAGTCATAGACTGTTTTCTCTGCTACCGCACGGCAAGCGGTACCAGAGCGCCAAGTCTAGGACCAAAAGGCTCCTTAACAGCTTCTACCCCCAAGCCATAAGACTGCTGAACAATTAATCAAATGGCCACCCGGAATATTTACATTGACCCCACCACCCTTTGTTTTTACACTGCTGCTACTCGCTGTTTATTATCTATGCATAGTCACTTTACCCCTACCTACACATACAAATTACCTCGACTAACCTGTACCCCTGCACATTGATTCACGGTAAGGTCTACACCTGTTGTATTCAGCGCATGTGACAAATGTGATTTGATTTGTTCATACTGAGCGAGGCAGATAGTTGTAGTTCCCCATATGGCCAGTAGAGGACACCAGATCACAGTTTAACAGGGAGACGAGAGTGAAAACTCCACACTATACCACACTAGTTTATTACTTGAACAGAAATCTAATCATTGATTGGATAACTTGTTAGGCCTATATAAGTATATCTCAAAATAAATCAAGACCCCAGACACACTAAAAAAGAACTCAGTAAAGATTGATGACACAACCTATTAAACTGAACCAGCTAGTGAATCAGTGAGTCAGTTGATGCACCACACTGACAGGTGTTCCAACCCAACACTGCTGCGAATCTAATCTGTCTGATATTGGCAGGCAGCAGCCATGATGTGATCATGACGAAACAACATGTGGTGCAAAGAACAGACCCAATTAACCCTGGCTAATCAAACTGGGCTGGGTGTGTGTCTGTGTGTGTGTGTGTGTGTGTGTGTGTGTGTGTGTGTGTGTGTGTGTGTGTGTGTGTGTGTGTGTGTGTGTGTGTGTGTGTGTGTGTGAGTGAGTGTGTGTCTATGGATGTTTTTCAGTTGTTGCACGGGGCAGGAATTATAAACACATTAATCATTGTTGAAAATACACTCATTAATGTGAGGTGGAAGTAAAAAGACACAGAAGAAGAAGGATCACGAGTGTAGAATCCATTAAATACACTGTTGATTGAGGTGATAGGAGCCCAAAACAGGCTAAGAGAATCTAAAAAGAAATTAAAATGTACCGGGTATCCATCTCTCCCAGTCTTGCCCTGGTGAGATCAGAGAGAGAGTAAAGCACACCACATTACACTGGTTAGAACATGACCAACATCACCACATTACACTGGTTAGAACATGACCAACATCACCACATTACACTGGTTAGAACATGACCAACATCACCACATTACACTGGTTAGAACATGACCAACATCACCACATTACACTGGTTAGAACATGACCAACATCACTACATTACACTGGTTAGGACATGACCAACATCACCACATTACACTGGTTAGAACATGACCAACATCACCACATTACACTGGTTAGAACATGACCAACATCACCACATTACACTGGTTAGAACATTACCAACATCACTACATTACACTGGTTAGAACATGACCAACATCACCACATTACACTGGTTAGAACATGACCAACATCACCACATTACACTGGTTAGAACATGACCAACATCACCACATTACACTGGTTAGGACATGACCAACATCACCACATTACACTGGTTAGAACATGACCAACATCACCACATTACACTGGTTAGAACATGACCAACATCACCACATTACACTGGTTAGAACATGACCAACATCACCACATTACACTGGTTAGAACATGACCAACATCACCACATTACACTGGTTAGAACATGACCAACATCACTACATTACACTGGTTAGAACATGACCAACATCACCACATTACACTGGTTAGAACATGACCAACATCACCACATTACACTGGTTAGAACATGACCAACATCACCACATTACACTGGTTAGAACATGACCAACATCACCACATTACACTGGTTAGAACATGACCAACATCACCACATTACACTGGTTAGAACATGACCAACATCACCACATTACACTGGTTAGAACATTACCAACATCACCACATTACACTGGTTAGAACATGACCAACATCACCACATTACACTGGTTAGAACATGACCAACATCACCACATTACACTGGTTAGAACATGACCAACATCACCACATTACATTGGTTAGAACATGACCAACATCACCACACTACACTGGTTAGAACATGACCAACATCACCACATTACACTGGTTAGAACATGACCAACATCACCACATTACACTGGTTAGAACATGACCAACATCACCACATTACACTGGTTAGAACATTACCAACATCACCACATACACTGGTTAGAACATGACCAACATCACCACATTACACTGGTTAGAACATGACCAACATCACCACATTACACTGGTTAGAACATGACCAACATCACCACATTACATTGGTTAGAACATGACCAACATCACCACACTACACTGGTTAGAACATGACCAACATCACCACATTACACTGGTTAGAACATGACCAACATCACCACATTACACTGGTTAGAACATGACCAACATCACCACATTACACTGGTTAGAACATGACCAACATCACCACATTACACTGGTTAGAACATGACCAACATCACCACATTACACTGGTTAGAACATGACCAACATCACCACATTACACTGGTTAGAACATGACCAACATCACCACATTACACTGGTTAGAACATGACCAACATCACCACATTACACTGGTTAGAACATGACCAACATCACCACATTACACTGGTTAGAACATGACCAAACATCACCACATTACACTGGTTAGAACATGACCAACATCACCACATTACACTGGTTAGAACATGACCAACATCACCACATTACACTGGTTAGAACATGACCACATCACCACATTACACTGGTTAGAACATGACCAACATCACCACATTACACTGGTTAGAACATGACCAACATCACCTACATTACACTGGTTAGAACATGACCAACATCACCACATTACACTGGTTAACATGACCAACATCACACATTACACTGGTTAGGAACATGACCAACATCACCACATTACACTGGTTAGAACATGACCACAATCACCACATTACACTGGTAGAACATGACCAACATCACCACATTACACTGGTTAGAACATGACCAACATCACCACATTACACTGGTTAGAACATGACCAACATCACCACATTACACTGGTTAGAACATGACCAACATCACCACATTACACTGGTTAGAACATGACCAACATCACCACATTACACTGGTTTAGAACATGACCAACATCACTACACTTACACTGGTTAGAACATGACCAACATCACCACATTACACTGGTTAGAACATGACAAACATCACACATTACAACTGGTTAGAACATGACCAACATCACCACATTACACTGGTTAGAACATGACCAACATCACCACATTACATTGGTTAGAACATGACCAACATCACCACATTACACTGGTTAGAACATGACCAACATCACCACATTACACTGGTTAGAACATGACCAACATCACCACATTACACTGGTTAGAACATGACCAACATCACCACATTACACTGGTTAGAACATGACCAACATCACCACATTACACTGGTTAGAACATGACCAACATCACCACATTACACTGGTTAGAACATGACCAACATCACCACATTACACTGGTTAGAACATGACCAACATCACCACATTACACTGGTTAGAACATGACCAACATCACCACATTACACTGGTTAGAACATGACCAACATCACCACATTACACTGGTTAGAACATGACCAACATCACCACATTACACTGGTTAGAACATGACCAACATCACCACATTACACTGGTTAGAACATGACCAACATCACCACATTACACTGGTTAGAACATGACCAACATCACCACATTACACTGGTTAGAACATGACCAACATCACCACATTACACTGGTTAGAACATGACCAACATCACCACATTACACTGGTTAGAACATGACCAACATCACCACATTACACTGGTTAGAACATTACCAACATCACCACATTACACTGGTTAGAACATGACCAACATCACCACATTACACTGGTTAGAACATGACCAACATCACCACATTACACTGGTTAGAACATGACCAACATCACCACATTACACTGGTTAGAACATGACCAACATCACCACATTACACTGGTTAGAACATGACCAACATCACTACATTACACTGGTTAGAACATGACCAACATCACCACATTACACTGGTTAGAACATGACCAACATCACTACATTACACTGGTTAGGACATGACCAACATCACCACATTACACTGGTTAGAACATGACCAACATCACCACATTACACTGGTTAGAACATGACCAACATCACCACATTACACTGGTTAGAACATGACCAACATCACCACATTACACTGGTTAGAACATGACCAACATCACCACATTACACTGGTTAGAACATGACCAACATCACCACATTACACTGGTTAGAACATGACCAACATCACCACATTACACTGGTTAGAACATGACCAACATCACCACATTACACTGGTTAGAACATGACCAACATCACCACATTACACTGGTGTAGAACATGACCAACATCACCACATTACACTGGTTAGAACATGACCAACATCACCACATTACACTGGTTAGAACATGACCAACATCACCACATTACACTGGTTAGAACATGACCAACATCACCACATTACATTGGTTAGAACATGACCAACATCACCACATTACACTGGTTAGAACATGACCAACATCACCACATTACACTGGTTAGAACATGACCAACATCACCACATTACACTGGTTAGAACATGACCAACATCACCACATTACACTGGTTAGAACATGACCAACATCACCACATTACACTGGTTAGAACATGACCAACATCACCACATTACACTGGTTAGAACATGACCAACATCACCACATTACACTGGTTAGAACATGACCAACATCACCACATTACACTGGTTAGAACATGACCAACATCACCACATTACACTGGTTAGAACATGACCAACATCACCACATTACACTGGTTAGAACATGACCACATCACCACATTACACTGGTTAGAACATGACCAACATCACCACATTACACTGGTTAGAACATGACCAACATCACTACATTACACTGGTTAGAACATGACCAACATCACCACATTACACTGGTTAGAACATGACCAACATCACTACATTACACTGGTTAGGACATGACCAACATCACCACATTACACTGGTTAGAACATGACCAACATCACCACATTACACTGGTTAGAACATGACCAACATCACCACATTACACTGGTTTAGAACATGACCAACATCACCACATTACACTGGTTAGAACATGACCAACATCACCACATTACACTGGTTAGAACATGACCAACATCACCACATTACACTGGTTAGAACATGATCAACATCACCACATTACACTGGTTAGAACATGACCAACATCACTACATTACACTGGTTAGAACATGACCAACATCACCACATTACACTGGTTAGAACATGACCAACATCACCACATTACACTGGTTAGAACATGACCAACATCACCACATTACACTGGTTAGAACATAACATGACCAACATCACCACATTACATTGGTTAGAACATGACCAACATCACCACATTACACTGGTTAGAACATGACCAACATCACCACATTACACTGGTTAGAACATGACCAACGTCACCACATTACACTGGTTAGAACATAACATGACCAACATCACCACATTACATTGGTTAGAACATGACCAACATCACCACATTACACTGGTTAGAACATGACCAACATCACCACATTACACTGGTTAGAACATGACCAACATCACCACATTACACTGGTTAGAACATGACCAACATCACCACATTACACTGGTTAGAACATGACCAACATCACCACATTACACTGGTTAGAACATGACCAACATCACCACATTACACTGGTTAGAACATGACCAACATCACCACATTACACTGGTTAGAACATGACCAACATCACTACATTACACTGGTTAGGACATGACCAACATCACCACATTACACTGGTTAGAACATGACCAACATCACCACATTACACTGGTTAGAACATGACCAACATCACCACATTACACTGGTTAGAACATGACCAACATCACCACATTACACTGGTTAGAACATGACCAACATCACCACATTACACTGGTTAGAACATGACCAACATCACCACATTACACTGGTTAGAACATGACCAACATCACCACATTACACTGGTTAGAACATGATCAACATCACCACATTACACTGGTTAGAACATGACCAACATCACCACATTACACTGGTTAGAACATGACCAACATCACCACATTACACTGGTTAGAACATGATCAACATCACCACATTACACTGGTTAGAACATGACCAACATCACCACATTACACTGGTTAGAACATGACCAACATCACCACATTACACTGGTTAGAACATGACCAACATCACCACATTACACTGGTTAGAACATGACCAACATCACTACATTACACTGGTTAGAACATGACCAACATCACCACATTACACTGGTTAGAACATGAACAACATCACCACATTACACTGGTTAGAACATGACCAACATCACCACATTACACTGGTTAGAACATGACCAACATCACCACATTACACTGGTTAGAACATGAACAACATCACTACATTACACTGGTTAGAACGTAACATGACCAACATCACTACATTACACTAGTTAGAACATGACCAACATCACCACATTACACTGGTTAGAACAGAACATGACCAACATCACTACATTACACTAGTTAGAACATGACCAACATCACTACATTACACTGGTTAGAACATGACCAACATCACCACATTACACTGGTTAGAACATGACCAACATCACCACATTACACTGGTTAGAACATAACATGACCAACATCACTACATTACACTGGTTAGAACATAACCAACATCACTACATTACACTGGTTAGAACGTAACATGACCAACATCACTACATTACACTGGTTAGAACATGACCAACATCACCACATTACACTGGTTAGAACATGACCAACATCACCACATTACACTGGTTAGAACATGACCAACATCACCACATTACACTGGTTAGAACATGACCAACATCACCACATTACACTGGTTAGAACATGACCAACATCACCACATTACACTGGTTAGAACATGACCAACATCACCACATTACACTGGTTAGAACATGACCAACATCACTACATTACACTGGTTAGAACATAACATGACCAACATCACTACATTACACTGGTTAGAACATGACCAACATCACCACATTACACTGGTTAGAACATGACCAACATCACCACATTACACTGGTTAGAACATGACCAACATCACCACATTACACTGGTTAGAACATGACCAACATCACCACATTACACTGGTTAGAACGTACCATGACCAACATCACTACATTACACTAGTTAGAACATGACCAACATCACCACATTACACTGGATAGAACAGAACATGACCAACATCACTACATTACACTAGTTAGAACATGACCAACATCACTACATTACACTGGTTAGAACATGACCAACATCACCACATTACACTGGTTAGAACATAACCAACATCACCACATTACACTGGTTAGAACATGACCAACATCACCACATTACACTGGTTAGAACATGACCAACATCACCACATTACACTGGTTAGAACGTAACATGACCAACATCACTACATTACACTAGTTAGAACATGACCAACATCACCACATTACACTGGATAGAACAGAACATGACCAACATCACTACATTACACTAGTTAGAACATGACCAACATCACCACATTACACTGGTTAGAACATGACCAACATCACCACATTACACTGGTTAGAACATGACCAACATCACCACATTACACTGGTTAGAACATGACCAACATCACCACATTACACTGGTTAGAACATGACCAACATCACTACATTACACTGGTTAGAACATGACCAACATCACCACATTACACTGGTTAGAACATGACGAACATCACCACATTACACTGGTTAGAACATGACCAACATCACTACATTACACTGGTTAGAACATAACCAACATCACTACATTACACTGGTTAGAACATAACATGACCAACATCACTACATTACACTGGTTAGAACATGACCAACATCACCACATTACACTGGTTAGAACATAACCAACATCACCACATTACACTGGTTAGAACATGACCAACATCACTACATTACACTGGTTAGAACATGACCAACATCACCACATTACACTGGTTAGAACATGACCAACATCACCACATTACACTGGTTAGAACATGACCAACATCACCACATTACACTGGTTAGAACATGACCAACATCACTACATTACACTGGTTAGAACATGACCAAAATCACTACATTACACTGGTTAGAACATAACATGACCAACATCACTACATTACACTGGTTAGAACATGAACAACATCACTACATTACACTGGTTAGAACATGACCAACATCACCACATTACACTGGTTAGAACATGACCAACATCACCACATTACACTGGTTAGAACATGACCAACATCACCACATTACACTGGTTAGAACATGACCAACATCACCACATTACACTGGTTAGAACATGACCAACATCACTACATTACACTGGTTAGAACATGACCAACATCACTACATTACACTGGTTAGAACATGACCAACATCACTACATTACACTGGTTAGAACATGACCAACATCACCACATTACACTGGTTAGAACATGACCAACATCACTACATTACACTGGTTAGAACATGACCAACATCACCACATTACACTGGTTAGAACATGACCAACATCACCACATTACACTGGTTAGAACATGACCAACATCACCACATTACACTGGTTAGAACATGACCAACATCACCACATTACACTGGTTAGAACATGACCAACATCACTACATTTCACTGGTTAGAACATGACCAACATCACCACATTACACTGGTTAGAACATGACCAACATCACCACATTACACTGGTTAGAACATAACATGACCAACATCACCACATTACATTGGTTAGAACATGACCAACATCACCACATTACACTGGTTAGAACATGACCAACATCACCACATTACACTGGTTAGAACATGACCAACATCACTACATTACACTGGTTAGGACATGACCAACATCACCACATTACACTGGTTAGAACATGACCAACATCACCACATTACACTGGTTAGAACATGACCAACATCACCACATTACACTGGTTAGAACATGACCAACATCACCACATTACACTGGTTAGAACATGACCAACATCACTACATTACACTGGTTAGAACGTAACATGACCAACATCACTACATTACACTGGTTAGAACATGACCAACATCACTACATTACACTGGTTAGAACATAACATGACCAACATCACCACATTACACTGGTTAGAACATGACCAACATCACCACATTACACTGGTTAGAACATAACATGACCAACATCACCACATTACACTGGTTAGAACATGACCAACATCACCACATTACACTGGTTAGAACATAACATGACCAACATCACCACATTACATTGGTTAGAACATGACCAACATCACCACATTACACTGGTTAGAACATGACCAACATCACCACATTACACTGGTTAGAACATGACCAACATCACTACATTACACTGGTAGTTTTTTTTTTTGAGTCTACAGCACGGCAGCTGTGTGATATCTCAGCTCTCAGCTCCCAGGAACAGGAACAGAGTTTGGACACAGCAGCAGTCTGCTCTATCCGTGTTCCTTCTCTCTGTGTTGGAGTTATAGCTCCACAGAGGAGGGTAACTCATCCCTGTGTTGGAGTTATAGCTCCATAGAGGAGGGTAACTCATCCCTGTGTTGGAGTTATAGCTCCATAGAGGAGAGTAACTCATCCCTGTGTTGGAGTTATAGCTCCATAGAGGAGGGTAACTCATCCCTGTGTTGGAGTTATAGCTCCATAGAGGAGGGTAACTCACCAGTCACTACACTACACTACTCCCTAACACTCTCCACAGAATACTCAACACACACCGCGCGCACACACACACTCTCCGAGGTGGTCACTTTACTGGCACTGTGTGTGATACTTCCTGGATGAGATGACCAAAGTACTTACTGGAGCTCCTGCAATACAAAAACAAACAGAGAGAGAGAGAGGAGAGATGAAGTGAGACGAGGAGGAGAGAGCCGAGAGAGAGAGAAGAGGTGGTAGCAGGAGAGAAGCAGAGAGAGGACAGAGAGGGAGAGAATGAGAGAGAGACAGAGGGACCGGAAGAGAGCCAGAGAGAGAGACAGACAGACAGCACAGAGACAGACAGACAGACAGGGACAGAACAGGACAGACAGCCAGACAGACAGCCAGACAGACATGAACAGACCGACACGAGAGAGAGAGGAGACCAGAGACAGAGCAGAGAGAGAGAGACAGAAAGGAAGGATGAGAGCCCGGACAGCAGGAGAGAGAGACAGACAGAGAGGAGAGAGAGGGCGGAGACAGAGAGCGAGAGCCAGAGAGAGACAGAGAGAGACAGAGAGAGACAGAGAGAGACAGAGAGAGAGAGAGAGAGAGAGACAGAGAGAGAGAGAGAGAGAGAGAGAGAGAGAGAGAGAGAGAGAGAGAGAGAGAGAGAATAAAACAATTATTAGTGCCAGTCTAATACATTCAACATTTTGTACAGGAATCAATGAATCCTAGTATTGTATTCAGAAATTTGCACACAACAAGAAACATGTACTGTATGCACTGTGGTCTTTTAGAATGAGGATAACATTTCTGATATAAATATCTCATTAAGGTTATTGCCAATAGAGAGGGTGGTAGGAGCATTGTGACAAACAGACACATGCTGAGTTGACTTATTGGCTATAGCCAGTGTTTTGCATTAGGCTGAAAAGTCATTCAGTGTTTTATAGAGAAATATTAAAATGGAGAGGAACTAGAAAGGGAAAGGATGAGGTTTAAGGATACTGCGTCCCAGATAGGTACCAGACTGTTTTGAAGCTGGCTGGGCCTGGGATATCCTCGCAATGCTCTAGAAAATTCTAGAACTTCAGAGAGTGTTGTTCCACAGCGAAGATACATTCTGTCATCTTAGTGTTCCTTAAATTGTTGTCCTGACAGTCAATAATCAGGAGAAATGTTCTTGTTCAGAGATAATTTCTCTCTTTCTCTCTCCCTTTCTCTCTCTCTTCCCCGCTCCCTTTCACTCTCCCTTCCCCCCTCTCTCTCTCCCTACCTCCCTCTCTGATATCTCTGACCTCATAACATGTAGACAGCTAGAGTCAGGCCATGCTGCAGACAGCTAGAGTCAGGCCATGCTGTAGACAGCTAGAGTCAGGCCATGCTGTAGACAGCTAGAGTCAGGTCGTGCTGTAAACAGCTAGAGTCAGGCCATGCTGTAGACAGCAAGAGTCAGGCCATGCTGTAGACAGCAAGAGTCAGGCCATACTGTAGACAGCTAGAGTCAGGTCATGCTGTAGACAGCTAGAGTCAGGTCATGCTGTAAACAGCTAGAGTCAGGCCGTGCTGTAAACAGCTAGAGTCAGGTCATGCTGTAAACAGCTAGAGTCAGGTCATGCTGTAGACAGCAAGAGTCAGGCCATGCTGTAGACAGCTAGAGTCAGGCCGTGCTGTAAACAGCTAGAGTCAGGTCATGCTGTAGACAGCTAGAGTCAGGTCATGCTGTAAACAGCTAGAGTCAGGTCATGCTGTAGACAGCTAGAGTCAGGTCATGCTGTAAACAGCTAGAGTCAGGCCGTGCTGTAAACAGCTAGAGTCAGGTCATGCTGTAAACAGCTAGAGTCAGGCCGTGCTGTAAACAGCTAGAGTCAGGTCATGCTGTAAACAGCTAGAGTCAGGTCATGCTGTAGACAGCAAGAGTCAGGCCATGCTGTAAACAGCTAGAGTCAGGTCATGCTGTAGACAGCTAGAGTCAGGTCATGCTGTAAACAGCTAGAGTCAGGTCATGCTGTAGACAGCTAGAGTCAGGCCATACTGTAGACAGCTAGAGTCAGGCCATGCTGTAGACAGCTAGAGTCAGGTCATGCTGTAGACAGCTAGAGTCAGGTCATGCTGTAAACAGCTAGAGTCAGGCCGTGCTGTAAACAGCTAGAGTCAGGTCATGCTGTAGACAGCAAGAGTCAGGCCATGCTGTAGACAGCTAGAGTCAGGCCGTGCTGTAAACAGCTAGAGTCAGGTCATGCTGTAGACAGCTAGAGTCAGGTCATGCTGTAGACAGCTAGAGTCAGGCCATGCTGTAAACAGCTAGAGTCAGGTCATGCTGTAGACAGCTAGAGTCAGGCCGTGCTGTAAACAGCTAGAGTCAGGTCATGGTGCAGACAGCTAGAGTCAGGCCATACTGTAGATAGCTATAGTCAGGCCATCCTGTAGACAGCTAGAGTCAGGCTATGGTGTAGACAGCTAGAGTCAGGCCATGCTGTAGATAGCAAGAGTCAGGCCATACTGTAGACAGCAAGAGTCAGGCCATGCTGTAAACAGCTAGAGTCAGGTCATGGTGCAGACAGCTAGAGTCAGGCCATACTGTAGACAGCTAGAGTCAGGTTGTGCTGTAGACAGCTAGAGTCAGGCCATGCTGCAGACAGCTAGAGTCAGGCCATACTGTAGACAGCTAGAGTCAGGTTGTGCTGTAGATAGCTATAGTCAGGCCATCCTGTAGACAGCTAGAGTCAGGCTATGCTGTAGACAGCTAGAGTCAGGCCGTGCTGTAGACAGCTAGAGTCAGGCCGTGCTGTAGACAGCTAGAGTCAGGCCATACTGTAGACAGCTAGAGTCAGGCCATGCTGTAGACAGCTAGAGTCAGGCCATGCTGTAGACAGCTAGAGTCAGGCCGTGCTGTAAACAGCTAGAGTCAGGCCATGCTGTAAACAGCCAGAGTCAGGCCATACTGTAGACAGCTAGAGTCAGGCCATACTGTAGACAGCTAGAGTCAGGCCATACTGTAGACAGCTAGAGTCAGGCCATACTGTAGACAGCTAGAGTCAGGCCGTGCTGTAGACAGCTAGAGTCAGGCCATACTGTAGACAGCTAGAGTCAGGCCATGCTGTAGACAGCTAAAGTCAGGCCATGCTGTAAACAGCTAGAGTCAGGCCATACTGTAGACAGCTAGAGTCAGGCCATGCTGCAGACAGCTAGAGTCAGGCCATGCTGCAGACAGCTAGAGTCAGGCCATACTGTAGACAGCTAGAGTCAGGCCATGCTGCAGACAGCTAGAGCCAGTCCATACTGTAGACAGCCAGAGTCAGGCCATGCTGCAGACAGCTAGAGTCAGGCCATACTGTAGACAGCTAGAGTCAGGCCATGCTGCAGACAGCTAGAGTCAGGCCATGCTGCAGACAGCTAGAGTCAGGCCATACTGTAGACAGCTAGAGTCAGGCCATACTGTAGACAGCTAGTCAGGCCATGCTGCAGACAGCTAGAGTCAGTACATACTGTAGATAGCTATAGTCAGGCCATCCTGTAGACAGCTAGAGTCAGGCTATGGTGTAGACAGCTAGAGTCAGGCCATACTGTAGATAGCTATAGTCAGGCCATCCTGTAGACAGCTAGAGTCAGGCTATGGTGTAGACAGCTAGAGTCAGGCCATACTGTAGACAGCTAGAGTCAGGCCATGCTGCAGACAGCTAGAGTCAGGCCATGCTGCAGACAGCTAGAGTCAGGCCATACTGTAGACAGCTAGAGTCAGGCCATGCTGCAGACAGCTAGAGTCAGGCCATGCTGCAGACAGCTAGAGTCAGGCCATACTGTAGACAGCTAGAGTCAGGTCATGGTGCAGACAGCTAGAGTCAGGCCGTGCTGTAGACAGCTAGAGTCAGGCCGTGCTGTAGACAGCTAGAGTCAGGCCATGCTGCAGAGAGCTAGAGCCAGTCCATACTGTAGACAGCCAGAGTCAGGCCATGCTGCAGACAGCTAGAGTCAGGCCATACTGTAGACAGCTAGAGTCAGGCCATGCTGCAGACAGCTAGAGTCAGGCCATGCTGCAGACAGCTAGAGTCAGGCCATACTGTAGACAGCTAGAGTCAGGCCATACTGTAGACAGCTAGTCAGGCCATGCTGCAGACAGCTAGAGTCAGTACATACTGTAGATAGCTATAGTCAGGCCATCCTGTAGACAGCTAGAGTCAGGCTATGGTGTAGACAGCTAGAGTCAGGCCATACTGTAGATAGCTATAGTCAGGCCATCCTGTAGACAGCTAGAGTCAGGCTATGGTGTAGACAGCTAGAGTCAGGCCATACTGTAGACAGCTAGAGTCAGGCCATGCTGCAGACAGCTAGAGTCAGGCCATGCTGCAGACAGCTAGAGTCAGGCCATACTGTAGACAGCTAGAGTCAGGCCATGCTGCAGACAGCTAGAGTCAGGCCATGCTGCAGACAGCTAGAGTCAGGCCATACTGTAGACAGCTAGAGTCAGGTCATGGTGCAGACAGCTAGAGTCAGGCCGTGCTGTAGACAGCTAGAGTCAGGCCGTGCTGTAGACAGCTAGTGTCAGGCCTTGCTGTAGACTGCTAGAGTCAGGTCATGCTGTAGACAGCTAGAGTCAGGCCGTGCTGTAGACAGCTAGAGTCAGGCCATGCTGTAGACAGCTAGAGTCAGGCCATGCTGTAGACAGCTACAGTCAGGCCGTGCTGTAGACAGCTACAGTCAGGCCATGCTGTAGACAGCTACAGTCAGACCATTCTGGCTATATTTAGATAACGATGGGAACACAGTGACACCAAACCTGCGACATCCTGGTTCATTTGGGTCCCGAGGCAAAACCAGTTGAGAACCACTGATCTACAGCAGGGTTTCCCAGACTTGGTCCTGAGGATTTCTACACTAAAGGATTACAAGGCACTGTTGGTTTCACCCTGAATCAGATCTGTTCTTACTGATCCCAATAAGTGTTTTGTGGTTTAAGAGAAACCTTAACACACTACAGGAGGAGGGAGGGCCGTGATGTTGGCAAGGCAGAATGTCATTAACTTCGTCCTACTGCTAGGGCAGCTGCTGCTGCTCAGCCTGCACCGCTAACACATGGGCAACGTTCATATGACCATGTGGTCAATGTTAGAGTTTGGTTGGAATGGACACGGAGGGACAAGACCTGCTGTATTCTATCACTAACTGTTCTGAGTCACGGTTCACTGATTGTCCTAGCTCACTACCACATCATGCGTGCCCTCGGGGGAGAGAAAGATGGAGAGAAAGATGAAAGATGGAGAGAGAGAGAGAGAACGAGAGAGCGCGCGAGAGAGAAAGAAAGCGAGATGGAGAGAGAAGAGAAAGAGAGATGGAGAGAGATGACCGAGACAAGTGAGAGAGAGAGAGTGATGAGAGAGAGAGGATGGGGAGAAGAGGAGGAGAGATGATGGGGAGTGGTGGAGAGATGGGGATGCAAAAGAGGGGGTGGACTGAATGAGAGAGATGGGAAGGGAGGAGGAAGAAAGATGTGGGGTAAGAGGAGAGAGAATCTAGAGAGGAAAGAGAAGAATGTGGGGACAGTTAAAGACAGAGATATGACACTGACCGGTATCACCTCTTCTGCCCATCCTTCCACGCTTTCCAGGAGGACCTGAAGGAAACAGACAGAATGATAAAGCCAAAAGTCATCAATGGAAAGTCAGGGAAGAAGTTGTAGGTTTAGAGCTGGGGCTAAAAAGGGCATATGGGGATTGTGAACTACGGATTAGATAAAACGGTTGGATGTGTGTGTGTGTTGGCAGAGAAGTATGTTCATTGGGGGTGTTATATACAGTTAATTCGGAAAGTATCCAGACCCTTTGACTTTTTACACATTTTGTTACGTTACAGCCTTATTCTAAAATGTATGAAATATATTTTTTTCCTCATCAATCTACACACAATAACAGTCCAATTTGGTCAAATGCATTAAAAATAAAATACTTTACCAAGTATTCAGACCCTTTGCTATGAGACTCGAAATTGAGCTCAGGTGCATCCTGTTTCCATTGATCATCCTTGAGATGCTTTTACAACTAGATTGGAGTCCAACTGTGGTAAATTCAATTGTTTGGACATGATTTGGAAAGGCACACACCTGTCTATATAAGGTCCCACAGTTGACAGTGGATGTCAGAGCAAAAACATAGCCATGAGATCAAAGGAATTGTCTGAGAGCGCCGAGACAGGATTGTGTTGAGTGTACAAAAAATGTCTGCAGCATTGAAGGTCCCCAATAACACAGTGGCCTCAATCATTCTTAAATGGAAGAAGTTTGGAACCATCAAGACTCCTAGAGCTGGCCTCCCGGCCAAACTGAGCAATCGGGGGAGAAGGGCCTTGGTCAGGGAGGTGACCAAGAACCCCATGGTCACTCTGACAGAGCTCCAGAGTTCCTCTGTGGAGATGGGAGAACCTTCCACAAGGACTTCCCCAATCAGGCCTTTCTGGTAGAGTGGCCAGATGGAATTTACTCCTCAGTAAAAGGCACATGACAGCCTGCTTGGAGTTTGCCAAAAGTCACCTTAAGGACTCAAACCATGAGAAACAAGATTCTTTGGTCATATGAAACTAAGATTGAACTCTTTGGCCTGAATGCCAAGCGTCACATCTAGCGGAAACATGTTACCATCCCTACGGTGAAGCATGGTGGTGGCAACATCATGCTGTGGGGATGTTTTGCTAGAGTCAGGGACTATGAGACTAGTCAGGATCGAGGGAAAGATGAATGGAGTACAGAGAGATCCTTCATGAAAACCTGCTCCAGAGTGCTCAGGACCTCAGACTGGGGCGAAGGTTCATCTTCCAACAGCACAATGACCCTAAGCACACAGCCAAGACAATGCAGAAGTGGCTTCGGGACAAGTCTCTGAATTTTCTTGAGTGGCCCAGTCAGAGAACGGACTTGGACCCGATCTAACATCTCTGGAGAGACCTGAAAATAGCTGTGCAGCGACGCTCCCCGTCCAACCTGACAGAGCTTGAGAGGATCTGCAGAGAAGAATGGAAGAAACTCCCCAAAAACAGGTGTCAAGCTTGTAGTGTCATACCCAAGAAGACTTGAGGCTGTAATCGCTGACAACGGTGCTTCAACAAAGTACTGAGGAAATGGTTTGAAAACTTATGTAAATGTTATATAATGTTTTTTATATATATATATATATAAATGTGCTAAAATATCTAAAAACCTGTTATTGCTAAATGTGGAAAAAGCCAAGGAGTCTGCATACTTTCCTAATGCACTGTACGCTCACCGCAGCATACCGCAGCATGCCGCAGCATACCACAGCTATAGCGACTGAGGTTTGAAGCAACTTTTAAATGAGGAACCATTGTGTGTGAGGTGCTCCAGATGTAATACACGACGCCAAGAACATCTGGATGCACCTGAGTGGGAACAGGTGTGCGTGTGTGTGTGAGATCAACATGCTTTCCAATGAACTGAACACATCCCATACACACACAGTCACAGACATCCCATATACACACAGTCACAGTCATCCCATATAAACACAGTCACAGTCATCCCATACACACAGTCACAGTCATCCCATATACACACAGCCACAGTCATCCCATATAAACACAGTCACAGTCATCCCATACACACAGTGACAGTCATCCCATATACACACAGTCACAGTCATCCCATACACACAGCCACAGTCATCCCATATACACACAGTCACAGTCATCCCATATACACACAGTCACAGTCATCCCATATACACACAGTCACAGTCATCCCATACACACAGTCACAGTCATCCCATACACACAGTCATCCCATATACACACAGTCACAGTCATCCCATACACACAGTCACAGTCATCCCATACACACACAGTCACAGTCATCCCATACACACAGTCACAGTCATCCCATACACACAGTCACAGTCATCCCATATACACACAGTCACAGACATCCCAAACATACACAGTCACAGTCATCCCATACACACACAGTCACAGTCATCTCATACACACAGTCACAGTCATCCCATATACACACAGTCACAGTCATCCCATACACACAGTCACAGTCATCCCATATACACACAGTCACAGTCATCCCATATACACACAGTCACAGTCATCCCATATACACACAGTCACAGTCATCCCATACACACAGTCACAGTCATCCCATATACACACAGTCACAGACATCCCAAACATACACAGTCACAGTCATCCCATACACACACAGTCACAGTCATCTCATACACACAGTCACAGTCATCCCATATACACACAGTCACAGTCATCCCATACACACAGTCACAGTCATCCCATATACACACAGTCACAGTCATCCCATATACACACAGTCACAGTCATCCCATATACACACAGTCACAGTCATCCCATATACACACAGTCACAGTCATCCCATACACACAGTCACAGACATCCCATACACACACAGTCCCAGTCATCCCATCCTCTCTCTCTGATGGCCAGCCAAACCAAACACAATCCCTCCCCTCCACTGGCTTGGTGCCAATCCTCACCTCACCCCTGACCTGCCATTAAAGCCTGTCTTGAGACTTGGACTGATACTGTTGGTCTATCTCATGTTGATGAGGAGACACAGTACAGCTAGGAGGCAGCCAGAGCAGTTAAAACACCAGGACAGGTGCCAGGATACTGTATGGTGAGGCCAGCGAGGATGAGACAGCCAGCATAGTAAAACTCACAGTAGAGAGACCAGGGCAGAGCAAAACAGAGCAGGAGCTATGACGGAGCCAGATGCTTTTCCCACTGAGAATTCAATAAACACACAGACCCCATGCTGGTGAATATGGGAAAGGTTGGAACTTCTGGAAAAATGAGTCATACGCTGTATAAATCTAAATAAATATGTATACATCTCAGCTCTTGCTTGAGTACAGATGTAGGATCTTAATTTGATCACCCTGTTGCAGGAGAACTTTACTGCAATACAGGAAATGTAAAATGCATAGTGTATTTGAGGTTTAAAAAGGTTTCTGAAGTTTGTAATTTACACTTTGAAATGTCAAACTTGATTTTCCCTTATGGAAAATGTATCAATCCCTACAAGAAATGTCAATTAATTATAATCCACATTATAATTCACATTTCCTGTTGCTGCAAGTGCACACAGTACCACAATACATTTACCCCCAAAGTGCCTAAAGCCATGGATATTTTTTTCTTCTCAATTTCTTCAGTCTACCACCATCCAGCATCCCTCTGCCCCAGAACGCTCTATCTGGCTATTGGACCCCCTCGCTTCCTCTTCCTCCCTCGCTTCCCCTCACAACCACCTTCAGAACCCCCCCCCCCCAGTTTGCTCTGTTTTTTTGTAAATTCTTTCCAATGTGTCAAGCAATTATTTTTTTGTTTTCTCATGATTTGGTTGGGTCTAATTGTGTTGCTGTCCTGGGGCTCTGTGGAGTCTGTTTGTGTTTGTGAACAGAGTGTGAACAGAGCCCCAGGACCAGCTTGCTTAGGGGGCTCTTCTCCAGGTTCATCTCTCTGTAGGTGATGGCTTTGTTATGGAAGGTTTGGGAATTGCTTCCTTTTAGGTGGTTGTAGAATTTAAAGTCTCTTTTCTGGATTTTGATCATTAGCGGGTATCGGCCTAATTCTGCTCTGCATGCATTATTCGGTGTTTTATGTTGCCCTCTGAATATATTTTTGCAGAATTCTGCATGCAGATTCTCAATTTGGTGTTTGTCCCATTTTGTGAATTCTTGGTTGGTGAGCGGACCCCAGACCTCACAACCATAAAAGGCAATGGGTTCTATAACTGATTCAAGTATTTTTAGCCTGATCCTAATTGGTATGTCAAATTTGAAGATCCTTTTGATGGCACAGACTGCCCTTCTTGACTTGTCTCTCAGATCGTTCACAGCTTTGTGGAAGTTACCTGTGGCGCTGATGTTTAGGCGAAGGTATGTCTAGTTTTTTGTGTGCTCTAGGGCAACAGTGTCCAGATGGAATTTGTATTTGTGGTCCTGGCAACTCGACCTTATTTGGAACACCATTATTTTTGTCTTACTGAGATTTACTGTCAGGGCCCAGGTCTGACGGAATCTGTGCAGAAGATCTAGGTGCTGCTGTAGGCCCTCCTTGATTGGGGACAGAAGCACCAGATAATCAGCAAACAGTAGACATTTGACTTCAGATTCTAGTAGGGTGAGGCCGGGTGCTGCAGACTCTTCTAGTGCCCTCACCAATTCGTTGATACATATGTTCCATTAGGGTGTTTGTTTTGCAAATTTTAACCACACACTTGTTGTTTGTGTACATGAATTTTATAATGTCGTATGTTTTCCCCCCAACACCACTTTCCATCAATTTCTATAGCAGACCCTCATGCCAAATTGAGTCAAAAGCTTATTTTTTTAAAAATCAACAAACCATGAGAACTTAGCATTTATTTTGATTTGTTTGTAGTACAGTGATTTGGTAAAAAGCCAATTTGACATTTGCTCAGTAAATTGTTTTCACTGAAGAAATATACGAGTCTGCTGTTTATGATAATGAGGATTTTCCCAAGGTTACTGTTGATGCATATCCCACGGTTGATATCGGGGTCAAATTTGTCTCCATTTTTGTGGATTGGGGTGATCAGTCCTTATTTCCAAATATTGGGGAAGATGCCAGAGCTAAGGCTGATGTTAAAGAGTTTAAGTATAGCCAATTGGAATGTGTGGCCTCTCTCTCTCTCTGTCTCTCTCTCTCTCTGTCTCTCTCTCTCTGTCTCTCTCTCTCTCTCTCTGTCTCTCTCTCTCTGTCTCTCTCTCTGTCTGTCTCTCTCTGTCTCTCTCTCTCTCTGCCGCTCTCTCTCTTGCGCTCTTTCTACCTCTCTCTCTCTCTCTCTCTCCCTTTGCTTCTAACTATCCCACCTCCTCTCCCTGTTTTTTTTACAGAGGCATCACTACCTCTCTCCTGCATGCCTCTGTCTCCTCCTCCTCCTACCTCACACCCCTGCCTGCCCCTGTCTCTTTTTGCCCCACTACCCCTGCCCCCTCCACCCCCAGTAGAGGTATTAATAGCCCCTGAGTGCTCTCCACTTCCCCTGCTCCGCTCCCCCAGCCATAAACACCACAGTGAACCTGCCCTGGCACCAGCCCTGGCACCTACCTTGGCACCTGCCCTGGCAGAGACTGACAACTCAATACCAGGGGGCGAGAACAGATTCCTGGGGTGGTGGTGGTGGTGGGGGGAGGGTTCAGGAGGTACAGAGTCTCGAGAGTATAGAGCTTCAAGTCGCTAAGCTTATCCTGACCACTGACTGTGTTCAGAGCAATAATCCAGTATTGATATTCTGGGCTGTTGGTCACCAGGAGCCCCTGCAGTACCTCTGTTTCTGTTGGACATGAAAGGCAGAGGGAGGTGTCATGCCGACAGACAGGGAGGTGGCCAGGGCTGGAGGGGACTGTAACGGGACCATGTGATTCGCCATGTGCAGTAACTTCCGTGGTGATGACAGGCTGATGTAGGGCCAGGATTGACTGGAGGATTAATGGTAAAAACAGGAGTGTGCGTGTGTGTGTGTGCGTGTTTGTGTGTATGTAACCAGGGCTCAAGCACAGCAGCTGCTCAGATTCCCGTACTAGGACAGAGTTTAATACACATACTTGTACATACACACTTCCGCCAACAGACACACAGACACGGACTGTGACAATGTTTGGCTCTTTCATTGGTCTGTGACGTAGAGATGATGTCAATCACACACACACACACACGCAAGGGGGATCAGGTTTCAGCCTTCACTTCCTGTGTCACCAGGTGAGATCTGTGAGATCAGTGACATACCAGGACCAGGAGGTGTCATACGAGGAGTGTGTGTATGTGTGTGTGTGTGTGTGTGTGTGTATGTGTGTGTGTGTGTGTGTGTGTGTGTATGCTCAGTAGACATGCTATTAGGGGATAAACATGCTTGGTCTCTCTCCATGTGTTCCATGCTTGGTCTCTCTCCATGTGTTCCATGCTTGGTCTCTCTCCATGTGTTCCATGCTTGGTCTCTCTCCATGTGTTCCATGCTTGGTCTCTCTCCATGTGTTCCATGCTTGGTCTCTCTCCATGTGTTCCATGCTTGGTCTCTCTCCATGGTCATTTCCTAACACTCTTAAATAGCTTCCTTTGCGTCACTCCTCTAGCTGATCTGACAGGACTTGACAAGTGGAAGCACATCGGTGAAAACCTATCTAGACCCTTCACCGCTCAATCGCCTCCAAGGAAAGGAGACAAGGAAAGGAAGCTATGTGTGAGTATTAGGACAATCACCATCAGTGATCTAGAGGTTAAAGGTTATCCGATCCTGGATGGTGTTTAAAGGTTTATGGCACAAGCTAACGGCAAAACAGGCTAAGAGATCTGAGATCAGAAATAACTGAGATCAGCTAGTGTCTGAAGCCAGAAGAGAGCGTATTGAAGATATGTTACTTGTTTATAACACTTCAACGATATACTTCAACCTCTGACTTGGCTCAGTTGACCCCCATCCGCTCCTCAAACTACCTAACAGAGTTTGGCATCAGTGTCCATATCCACAAAGTGTCTCGAAGTAGGAGGGGTGATCTGGGATCAGTTTGGCCTTTTAGATAATAATGAATAAGATTATACTCTATATACAGAGGGGACCTGATCCTAGATCAGCAGTCCTACTGTAAGAGGCTTTATGGATACAGGCCCAGGAGTAGGAGTAGTCAAATCACATCTCAGCGAATATACACTGAGCATACGAAACATTAAGAACACCTTCCTAATATTGAGATGCACCTTTTGGCCTCAGTCAACATGGGCCAGCATCCCTGTGGAACGCTTTCCACACCTTGTAGAGTCCATGTCCTGATGAATTGAGGCTGTTCTGAGGGCAGAAGGGGGTGCAACTCAATATTAGGAAGGTGCTCCTAATGTTTTGTACACCCAGTGTATATAAAACACAGGACTACACGTTTTTTTGACTACACTGGGTCTTTAACAGTTGCCCCTGGTTGGGGGTCAGGGTTTGACTGGCTACAGCTAGCCCTAAGTCTGAGTGGCAGGAGCATTGCCTGCTTGCGAAAACACACATGGAGCACAGCCCACAGCCCACTAAACTTCACATCATGGCCTGGCCTGCAGTTACACACAGAGAGAGAATATTCGCCCACCATTACTTTCAGAGCGGTGAAGTCAGTGTGGTGACAGTACTGAAACTCCAGTCAGAAAAGGCACAGGCCCAGACACACACACCAGCATGCTCATACACACCAACATACACAGCTCATTTTAGACATGCTGACATCCACAACTAGCTCACTGACAAGAGCCATCCGCTTGACTGGGATTGGAAACAATTTCTCCATCAACGCTTATACTGGTGTGTGTGTGTGTGTGTGTGTGTGTGTGTGTGTGTGCGCACGTGCGGCCGGGCTCCGGTTCGGTGAGTGTTACCAACTGCATCCCATCATCCTGGATTCCATCTGCTATGACCCTGTAGGCCACCCCCCTCCCACACGCTCACACACACACAGACACACACACAATCTTTGCCTCTAGTTAGTGTATAACTCAGAGAATGAGAGTTGGCCTGATGAGAGAGAGACATTCTACATTTCTCTCCCAAAAGATGAATGAATATGTCCAAATTACATGAATGCACAAAAGATAAATTGTATTTATTTATTTTATTTCACCTTTATTTAACCAGGTAGGCAAGTTGAGAACAAGTTCTCATTTACAATTGCGACCTGGCCAAGATAAAGCAAAGCAGTTCGACAACATACAGCAACACAGAGTTACACATGGAGTAAAACAACATACAATCAATGATGCAGTAGAAAAAAATAAAAGACTATATACAATGTGAGCAAATGATGTGAGATAAGGGAGGTAAAGGCAAAAAAAATGCCATGGTGGCAAAGTAAATAAAGTATAGCAAGAAAAACACTGGAATGGTAGATTTGTAGTTTGAAGAAAGTTCAAAGTTCAAATATAAATAATATGGTGCAAAGGAGCAAAATAAATAAAATAAATAAATACAGTAGGGGAAGAGGTAGTAGTTTGGGCTAAATTATAGATGGGCTATGTACAGGTGCAGTGATCTGTGAGCTGCTCTGACAGCTGGTGCTTAAAGCTAGTGAGGGAGATAAGTGTTTCCAGTTTCAGAGATTTTTGTAGTTCGTTCCAGTCATTGGCAGCAGAGAACTGGAAGGAGAGACGACCAAAGGAGGAGTTGGCTTTAGGGGTGACCAGAGAGATATAGAGAAATGCCAAAACCTTTCCTCTAGGACCTAAAACTGTCACGTCCTGACCATAAAAAGCTTTTATTTTCTATGGTAGAGTAGGTCAGGGTGTGACAGGGGGTTTTCTAGTTGTTATTTTCTATGTGGGGATCTAGTTCAGTTTTTCTGTTTGGTGATTGGTATGATTCCCAATTAGAGGCAGCCGGTAATCGTTGTCTCTTATTGGGGATCATACTTAAGTAGCTTGTTTTTCACTTGGGGGTTATGGGATATTGTTTATGTATAGTTGCATTGTAGTCACGGTTCGTCTAGTCTTTTTGTTTTGTAATTGCATTACGTTTCACTTTATAATAAATTATGTGGAACGCTACTCACGCTGCGCCTTGGTCTGACCCTTCATCTAACGAACGTGACAGAAACATCTACAACATTATAATTGATTTTATTTTTAAAACATTTACAGGAACTCATAACTCATTTTAGTTCTTTGTGCAAAGAATCATTTGCAAAATTGAGTGATGAAAAGCTTAACAATATGTGTCTTCATAACAGTTTTTGTCAAGGCAAGTGTAGAGGGCTGGAGAGAGTTTAATCTGTTTAACTTCTCTATTGATGAGCCAGCTGTTAGTCCTCTACATCTGGAAGAACACCCCCTTTCCTTCCGCCTCTCTGTCGCTCTGTCTCTCTCAATTCAATTTAAGGGCATTATTGGCATGGGAAACTTATGTTAACTTTGCCAAAGCAAGTGAAGTAGATAATACAGTTTTTTACAATCGCTAGGACCCATTTCTCAATACTTAGGTCACTTTTTCAAAACTCTTCACACAGTTCTAACTAACTTTCAGCTTGGCACAGCATGTCACGGTTGTCGTCGGTGAAGTAGGACCAATACGCAGCAGGTACGTGTATGCTCATTTCGACTTTTATTAACTACAAAAAATGAACACTCCAAAACAAACAAACCACGAAAACGAACGAACAACAAAACAGTCTGGCAAAGCCTAGGGCTGAACACAGAACAATCACCCACAAATCACAAACACACCCTTAATTATGGGACTCTCAATCAAAGGCAGATAGACAACACCTGCCTTCAACTGAGAGTCCCAACCCCAATTAACCAACATAGAAACACACTCACCAGACTAGACATAGAAATACATACACATAGACTATAAACCAAAACCCAGGAAATACTAAATCAAACACCCTTAAACCAAACACACCATCCTGAACCACATAAAACAAATACCCTCTGTCACGCCCTGACCAAACTACAAAACAATTAACCTTATATACTGGCCAGGACGTGACACAGCAGTTAATTTCACGTTCAAAATGCCCTAAAACTACCAAAACACTTCATACATGTCTCAAATCAACTCGTTCTTCCATAACACTAGCAAAGGTTGTCACCCAACAAGAACACGTTGTCACTCATAAAACAACCACCTAAACAACATGTAGCATTACATAATGTTTTCTTTATAAAACAAGAATGACACCTCTCTACTGTTTAGAATTCACTGCAGTATATGTTACAGGAATGTATCAGACATGACGCAATATGCTTCAATATGTTTTATGTCATTTTATGGCATTGAGTGATTCCAAAATACTATCATTTCTATATACACCATCTACCGATACAGATACAGTAGCAATACTAGTCAACCCTGTTTTATGCATTTGGCCACAGGTTCTCATCCACGTCACATCTTATGTCATCTTGGGCAATACACCTAGGAAATAATATTTTGGCATGCCTGGTCCATCCCTGGCAATCTTCTGCAGATATGTCCAGGCATCCAGCATTCATTGCGTCCAGGAGGGACATTTGATCATGTAGATGGTGGTCATAAACCTTCCACCTCCATGAGGAAAATAATTCCTCTATGGGATTGAGGAATAGAGAGTAAGGAAGGAGGAAAAGTGACATCATCCTGGGATGGGCTGCAAACCACTCTGTGACTGCACGGGAGTGGTGAAATGTTACATTGTCCCAAACAATTACAAACGTTGGCTGATTTCGCCTCACTGCAACCCTTTCCTCACCTGGCACAACCCTTCCATAGAGGTCATCCAGGAATGAAATGAGACGCTCGGTGTTGTATGGCCCAATTAGCGGTTTGTGTAACAGCAATCCATCAGAGGATATTGCTGCACACATTGTGATGTTGGCACCCCTCTGGCCCGGGACATCCACTGTGGCTCTTTATCCCATTCCTTCCTCACCGCCGTGTTTTGGCCAAGTTGAAACCAGCCTCATCCACAAAGATGAATATGTGGGGTGTTTGCCTGGCTTCAATCTCCATAACTCTCTAAAATAAATCCACAAGGCAACATAAGAGTTAGGCTATTACGGTAGTTTACATTATACCTAAAAACATGCCATTGTGTGTCTCTGCCCTGTTTGGTTTTGTTCAAAACCAGTTCTGTATTTTATAGTCATCTTACCTGGACTTATTGGTTTCTGAGTTCCTCTCAAAGGGGACAGTGTACAACTGCTTCATCCTGACTTGATGTTGTTTCAGGACTCTAGAAATATTTGTTATGCTTACATTGTCTGCTTTGCTCAATTTACTTCTGTAATGTGCAGTTCAGTCAGATGCCCTTGCAAAATGCACATCTTACCTGTTGTTTTGCCAGAAATTTCTCACAATAGATGCCACTGTTGAGCGTTGCAGATTTGGCTGCACTCAGACCAGCCTCTCTCATTAATAGATCATGATGTATTACATGATCAATTATAGTAGGCCTAATCTCATCTGAGACTACAGCTCTTGATCTTCCTCTCAGTCTTCTTCCACCATGCGTACCTACTCCTCTCCCTCTCCCAGCCACTCTTCTTCTTTTGTCAGCCACTTCTCTATCTCTGGCTGGGTCCATGTTTACATTACAGTACAGCATTATTCCTAAAATGTTCCCTTTTGTATAGATGGTAATGTAATTGAAAGACTAACACCTGTGTAGGTGTCCAGCTACAATGGGAATCAGCTGTGGTTGGTCTAATTGTTTTGATAGTATTTCATTTTTTAGATTTGGAATATATTTCAATACGGTATTAGTGTAGAAATGTAGCAAATTTATGTCTTATTCAATTTTGTGTTATTTTAGGTTTTGAACTTAAGTTTAACAGTTTTGAAAAGAGTATGTAAACATGTGCAAATTGGCCTGTAGGCACATAGAGTTTTGGTGGTGGTTGTGTCCGAGTGAGAAAAAAGTTCATGAAAATTGAAAGATGTAGTCATTGAATGCATTTTGTGCCAAAGCAATGAAAAATGATCCATAGTTTAGCCCACATAGACTGCTGTTATGCTCACTGTGTGAAGCGTTTTGAAAAAGTGACCCAAGTATTGAGAAATGGGTCCTAGCGATTGTAAAAAACTGTAAACAAAAGTGAAATAAACAATAAAAATTAACAGTAAACACTAACAGAAGTTACAAAATAATAAATACATTTCAAATGTCCTATTATTTCTATATATAGTGTTGTAACGATGTGCAATAGTTAAAGTACAAAATAAACATAAATATGAGTTGTATTTACAATGGTGTTTGTTCTTCACTGGTTGCCATTTTCTTGTGGCAACAGGTCACACATTTTGCTGCTGTGATGGCACACTGTGGTATTTCACCCAGTAGATATGGGAGTTCATCAAAATTGGGTTTGTTTTCTAATTCTTTGTGGATCTGTGTAATCTGAGGGAAATATGTGTCTCTAATATGGTTGTACATTTAGCAGGAGGTTAGGAAGTGCAGCTCAGTTTCCACCTCATTTTGTGGGCAGTGGGCACATAGCCTGTCTTCTCTAAAGAGCCAGGTGTACCTACTCCATAGTAAGGCTATGCTCACTGAGTCTGTACATAATCAAAGCTTTCCTTAAGTTTTGGTCAGTCACAGCGGTCAGGTATTCTGCCACTGTGTACTCTCTGTTTAGGGCCAAATAGCATTCTAGTTTGCGCTGTTTTTCTGTTAATTCTTTCCAATGTGTCAAGTAATTATCTTTTTGTTTTCACATGATTTGGTTGGGTCTAATTGTTTTGCTGTCCTGGGGCTCTGTGGGATCTGTTTGTGTTTGTGAACAGAGCCCCAGGACCAGCTTGCTGAGGGGACTCTTCTCCAGGTTAATTTCTCTGTAGGTGATGGCTTTGCTATGGGAGGTTTGGGAATCACTTCCTTTTAGGTGGTTGTAGAATTTAACATATTTTTTCTGGATTTTGATAATTAGCTGGTATCGGCCTAATTCAGCTCTGCATGCATTATTTGGTGTTTTACGTTGTACACTGAGGATATTTTTGCAGAATTCTGCATGCAGAGTCTCAATTTGTTGTTTGTCCCATTTCGAGAATTCTTGGTTGGTGAGCGGACCCCAGACCTCACAACCATAAAAGGCAATGGGTTCTATAACTGATTCAAGTATTTTTAGCCTGATCCTAATTGGTATGTCAAATTTTATGTTCCTTTTGATGGCATAGAAGGCCCTTCTTGCCTTGTCTCTCAGCTCGTTTACAGCTTTGTGGAAGTTACTTGTGGCGCTGATGTTTAGGCCAAGGTATATATCGTTTTTTGTGTGCTCTAAGGCAACGGAGTCCAGATGGAATTTGTATTTGTGGTCTTGGCGACTGGACCTTATTTGGAACACCATTATTTTTATCTTACTGAGATTTACTGTCAGGGCCCAGGTCTGACAGAATCTGTGCAGAAGATCTAGGTGCTGCTGTAGGCCCTCCTTGGTTGGTGACAGAAGCACTAAGATCATCAGTAAACAGTAGACATTTGACTTCAGATTCTAGTAGGGTGAGACCGGGTGCTGCAGACTCTTCTAGTGCCCTCGCCAATTCGTTGATATACAGTTGAAGTCTGAAGTTTACATACACTGAGGTTGGAGTCATTAAAACTCGTTTTTCATCCACTCCACAAATTTCTTGTTAACAAACTATAGTTTTGGCAAGTCGGTTAGGACATCTACTTTGTGCATGACACAAGTAATTTTTCCAACAATTGTTCACAGACAGATGATTTCACTTATAATACACTGTATCACAATTCCAGTGGGTCAGAAGTTTACATACACTAAGTTGACTGCCTTTAAAAAGCTTGGAAATTCCAGAAAATGATGTCATGGCTTTAGAAGCTTCTGATAGGCTAATTGAAATCATTTGAGTCAATTGGAGGTGCACCTGTAGATATATTTCAAGGCCTACCTTCAAACTCAGTGCCTCTTTGCTCGTCATTATGGGAAAATCTAAAGAAATCAGCCAAGACCTCAGAAAAAAATGTGTAGACCTCCACAAGTCCGGTTCATCCTTGGGAGCAATTTCCAAATGCCTGAAGGTACCACGTTCATCTGTACAAGTAATAAACACCATGGGACCACGTAGCTGTCATACCGCGAAAAGTGCAAATCAATCCCAGAACAACAGCAAAGGACCTTGTGAAGATGCTGGAGGAAACAGGTACAAAAGTATCTATTTCCACAGTAAACGAGTCCTATATGGGCATAACCTGAAAGGCCGCTTAGCAAGGAAGAAACCACTGCTCCAAAACCGCCATAAAAAAAGCCAGACTCTGGTTTGCAACTGCACATGGGGACAAAGATTGTACTTTTTGGAGAAATGTCCTATGGTCTGATGAAACAAAAATATAACTGTTTGGCTATAATGACCATTGTTATGTTTGTGAAAAAGGGGGAGGCTTGCAAGCCGAAAAACACCATCCCAACCGTGAAGCACGGGGGTGGCAGCCTCATGTTGTGGGGGTGCCTTGCTGCAGGAGGGACTGATGCACTTCACAAAATAGATGGCATCATGAGGGAGGAAAATTATGTGGATATGTTGAAACAACATCTCAAGACATCAGTCAGGAAGTTATAGCTTGGTCGCAAATGGGTCTTCCAAATGAACAATGACCCCAAGCATACTTCCAAAGTTGTGGCAAAATGGCTTAAGGACAACAAAGTCAAAGTATTGGAGTGGCCATCACAAAGCCCTGACCTCAATCCCATAGAAGATTTGTGGGCAGAATTGAAAAAGTGTGTGCGAGCAAGGAGGCCTACAAACCTCACTCAGTTACACCAGCTCTTTCAGGAGGAATGAGCCAAAATTCACCCAACTTATTGTGGGAAGCTTGTGGATGGCCACCCGAAACGTTTGACCCAAGTTAAACAATTTAAAGGCAATGCTACCAAATACTAATTGAGTGTATGTAAACTTCTGACCAACTTTGAATGTGATGAAAGAAATAAAAGCTGAAATAAATCATCCTCTCTACAATTATTCTGACATTTCACATTCTTAAAATAAAGTGATCCTAACTGACCTAAGACAGGGAATTGTTA
The DNA here is from genome assembly GCF_901001165.1 of Salmo trutta. Classification (NCBI taxonomy): domain Eukaryota; kingdom Metazoa; phylum Chordata; class Actinopteri; order Salmoniformes; family Salmonidae; genus Salmo; species Salmo trutta. Next base: position 20,374,525 of record NC_042969.1, on the reverse strand, counting down.
CTCGGATTAAATGTCAGGAATTGTGAAAAACTGAGTTTAAATGTATTTGGCTAAGGTGTATGTAAACTTCTGACTTCAACTGTATATGTGCAAGAGGGTGGAGCTTAAGCTGCATCCCTGTCTCCACCTACGGCCCAGTAGAAAGAAATGTGTGTGTTTTTTTTACCCATTTTAACTGCGCACTTGCTGTTTTTGTAGATGGATTTCATAATGTCGTAAGTTTTTCCCCCAACACCACTTTCCATTGACTTGTCTCTCTCTCTCTTTGTCTTTCTGTTTTCTCTCTCTCTCTCTCTCTCTCTCCCTCAACTCTCTGTCTTTCTCCATCTCTGACTCATTTAAAGAGGGAGACATGATATAAACACAAAAGACAAAAAGAGGAAACAGTTTGTGATTCAGACAAGCTGCTCTCTGTGTCTGCTCCGTCTGTCTCTCTCCCCCTCTCTCTCTCGCTCCCTCCCTCTCTCGCTCTCTCTCTCTCCCCCTCTATTCTTAGAAAAGCATAAACGGAGAAGACAAAGAGAATATATAAAGTCCAACAGAACATCAAACCATCAATAAACCATCATGTAAACATCAGACAGAATTCAGAATATCAAACCAGACATCAATAAACCATCATGTAAACACTAGACAGGATTCAGAATATCAAACCAGACATCAATAAACCATCATGTAAACACTGGACAGGATTCAGCAGGCTCTTTGGGAGTTAACACGTCTAATCTACTGTAATCTGTAATAACATGGTCCAACAGCGGGATGAGACGTCAGACCTCCCAATCTAAACAGTGCTGGTCACAGTGAAATATGCTGATACACGCTGAATGAAGGAGCTACAGTAATCCACGGGGTTTACACAGACCTGACTCACCCTGTCTACGTCCCCATTGGCAACCTATTCCCTTTATAGTGCACTACTTTTTACTCCCTTTTTCTCCCCAATTTCATGATTACGATCTTGTCTCATCACTTCAACTCCCCAACAAGCTCGGAGAGGCGACCCGTCAAACCGCGCTTCTTAAAATTTGAACACCCGCTCCCTTAACCCGGAAGCCAGCTGCGCCAATGTGTCGGAGGAAACGCCATTCAGCTGACGACCGAAGCCATGCTGTAGTGACGCCGCAACACTGTGATGCGGTGCCTTGCGCCACTCTGGAGGCCATGTAGTGCACTACTTCTGACCAGAGCCCTATCCAAGTAGTGCACTATATAGGGAATAGGGTGGCATTTGGGATGCAGACCTTAAAACCTGTTAGGGCTAGGGGGCAGTATTTACACAGCCGGATAAAAAACGTACCCGATTTAATCTGGTTACTACTCCTGCCCAGTAACTAGAATATGCATATAATTATTGGCTTTGGATAGAAAACACCCGAAAGTTTCTAAAACTGTTTGAATGGTGTCTGTGAGTATAACAGAACTCATATGGCAGGCAAAAACCTGAGAAGATTTCATGCAGGAAGTGGCCTGTCTGACAAGGTGTTGTTGTTCTTGCCTCTGTTTATTGAAGACTGAGGATCTTAGCTGTAACGTGACACTTCCTACGGCTCCCATAGGCTCTCAGAGCCCGGGAAAAAGCTGAACGATATCGAGGTAGCCTCTGGCTGAAACACATTATCGCCTTTGCCAAGTGGCCGATCAGAGGACAAAGGGCTTAGGCGCGTGCCCGAGTCGACCCAGTGATTTATTTTCTTTCGTCTGTTGACCTAATTGCAGATTCCCGGTCGGAATATCATCGCTTTTTTACGAGAAAAATGGCATAAAAATTGATTTTAAACAGCGGTTGACATGCTTCGAAGTACGGTAATGAAATATTTAGAAATCTTTTGTCACGAAATGCACCGTGCGCGTGACCCTTATTTACCCTTTCGGATAGTGTCTTGAACGCACGAACAAAACGCCGCTGTTGGAACATAACTATGGATTATTTTGGACCAAACCAACATTTGTTATTGAAGTAGAAGTCCTGGGAGTGCATTCTGACAAAGAACACCAAAGGTAATCAAACTTTTCTAATAGTAAATCGGAGTTTGGTGAAGGCTAAACTTGCTGGGTGTCTAAATAGCTAGCCCTGTGATGCCAGGCTATCTACTTAGAATATTGCAAAATGTGCTTTCACCGAAAAGCTATTTTAAAATCGGACATATCGAGTGCATAGAGGAGTTCTGTATCTATAATTCTTAAAATAATTGTTATGCTTTTTGTGAACGTTTATCGTGAGTAATTTAGTAAATTGTTAGTAAATTCGCCGGAAGTTTGCGGGGGGTATGCTAGTTCTGAACGTCACATGCTAATGTAAAAAGCTGTTTTTTTATATAAATATGAACTTGATTGAACAAAACATGCATGTATTGTATAACATAATGTCCTAGGTGTGTCATCTGATGAAGATCATCAAAGGTTAGTGCTGCATTTAGCTGTCTTCTGGGTTTTTGTGACATTATATGCTAGCTTGAAAAATGGGTGTCTGATTTATTTCTGGCTCGGTACTCTGCTGACATAATCTAATGTTTTGCTTTCGTTGTAAAGCCTTTTTGAAATCGGACAGTGTGGTTAGATTAACGAGAGTCTTGTCTTTAAAATGCTGTAAAATAGTCATATGTTTGAGAAATTGAAGTAATAGCATTTCTAAGGTATTTGAATATCGCGCCACAGGATTCAACTGGCTGTTACGTAGGTGGGACGATTTGGTGCCACCTGCCCTAGAGAGGTTAATAGTATCTAGTACAGTCTGGGGACTAGGGGCTGAACCTACACAATACCACGCTGGGAACAGGGCTAGGGTTGAAAACAGTCTACCCTCTCCCTCTGTTCTTCTCCAGTTCTCCCTCTAAACTTCCCACACTCCCTCACTCTCTTGCGCCTTCCTTTCCTCTTGTACCTCCCTCCCTCCTCTGTCCAAAGATGTGACCTCTCTAATGGATGTGCCACCCAGTGAGTGTCAGAACGCTGCATAAAACCAAAGCTCTCCAATAAACATCAACACTTCCAGCATCAACAACCAAAAGTATCCTAGTGTGTGTGGGTGTGTGTGTGTGTGTGTGGTTAAAAAGGGGATGTTTTTCTGGGGTCAAGCCATTTGAAGAGGCGCCACGCATAGGGCCCATTTTAATGGAGCGCCCAACACAACAAGCGCGCTCATACACACACGCACACACATACATACACACACATTCATACACACACTTGTGTAAATTCTAACAGACACATGCTCAGTACACAGCCTCTTACGTTCCTTGTTTTGTTTATAAAAAAAGTACTTCAGAGTTTATTGTCTATAAACACAATTCCATTCACAGTTTTATGCCGTATAAAAAAAAGCTGTGATGAGAATAGGACGTTTCGGTTCAATTTTCTAAATGCCGACAGATAATTTGTTCATTCGACATGGTGGGATCTTTTTGTGTCTGTAAATTTAATGATGTGGGAAATGGTGTTGGAAATGCCTTTATATTTATATAATTTCCATCATGTCGAAGTAAACTTGGAGTAACGTGAGGATTTGTTGTGTGGTCCTCCCACTACGACTCATCAGGAAGGCATGCAGTTTATTACTGTAGACTACAGATGAAATAAGTTATAACTTCACAGGATGTTGAAAGTGTACCTTGATCTTGATGCTCCTTTCCAATAAATATCAAGGGTCTTATTCTGGTGACATGATGATCGATGCTTGACTGTCGTTTCAAAAATAAAATATTTGTGCTCTTATCCATAATAATCTCATCATGTAGACCAGTGGTTCCCAAACTTTTTATAATCCCGTACCCCTTCAAACATTCAACCTCCAGCTGCATACCCCCTCTAGCACCAGGGTCAGCGCACTCTCAAATGTTGGTTTTTGCCATCATTTTAAGCCTGCCACACACACTATACGATACATTTATTAAACATAAGAATGAGTGTGAGTTTTTGTCACAACACGGTTCGTGGGAAGTCACAAAGACCTCTTATAGGACAAGGGCACAAATAATAATATCATAATAATCAATAATTTTGCTCTTTATTTAACCATCTTACATATAAAACGTTATTTGTTCATCGAAAATTGTGAATAACTCACCACAGGTTAATGAGAAGGGTATGCTTGAAAGGATACACATAACTCTGCAATGTTGGGTTGTATTGGAGAGAGTCTCAGTCTTAAATCATTTTCCACACACAGTCTGTGCCTGCATTTAGTTTTCATGCTAGTGAGGGCCGAGAATCCACTCTCACATAGATACGTGGCTGCAAAGGGCATCAGTGTCTTAATAGCACGATTTGCCAAGGCAGGTTACTCTGAGCGCAGCCCAATCCAGAAATTTGGCAGTGGCTTCTGATTAAATTCAATTTTCACAGAACCGCTTGTTGCAATTTAGATGAGGCTCTCTTGTTTAGATATTGTCACGACTTCCGCCGAAGTCGGTTCCTCTCCATGTTCGGGCGGCGCTCGGCGGTCTGAGTTGACGGTCTTCTAGCCATCATCGATCCACTTTTCATTTTCCATTTGTTTTGTCTTGTCTTCCCACACACCTGGTTTCAATTCCCTCATTACATGTTGTGTATTTAATCCTCTGTTCCCCACATGTCCTTGTCCGGAATTGTTTGTTCTAAGTACTTGTGCACGTTATGCTGGTGTGTCAAGGGTTTGTACCCATTTGATTTATTGTTCTGTTAACGGTAGTTTTTATTATTAAACTGAGCCGTTGTAAATCAGTTTTTGCTCTCCTGCACCTGACTTCTCTGCCGCCAGTACGCACCCCTTACAGAATTCTGGACCAACTTATGGAGTCAGCAGGAGCAGGTACCCCAGGTATAGGGGTGGAGGAGCGCGTCCGGGAGCACGCAGCAATGCTCCACCATCTTGGCACCGCCATAGACCGCGTTGTCCAGACAATGGACTGCTGGGAGAGACAGGGAGTTCTACCAGCGCCTCCACCAGCACAACCGGGGTCTCCACTACGCGCCCCTCCTTCTCTTGGTCCCAGTGGGATTCGTCTCTCCCTTCCCCAGGAATACGATGGGACGGCTGCGAACTGCCAGGGGTTCCTGTTGCAGCTAGACTTATACCTGGCAACCGTCCACCCGGCTCCTTCGGGCCGTGAGAGGGTGTCTGCCCTCGTCTCGTGTCTCACCGGGAAAGCCCTGGTTGGCCAACGCCGTGTGGAGAGAGGGAGATGCGGCATTGGACCAGTTTGAGGAGTCCCCTACCTCTTTCATCTGAGGTAGGGGATGAGGAGCGCCCAGGAGTTTGCTCTGGAGTTTCGGACCCTGGCTGCCGGCGCATGATGGAATGATATGGCCCTGATCGAACATTATCGCTGCAGTCTGAGCGAGGACGTCCGTCGGGAGTTGGCCTGCAGAGACATCACCCTCACATTCGACCAGCTGGTGGACCTGTCCATCCGGCTGGATAACCTGCTGGCTACCAGCGGACGTTCAGATCGGGGTCTGTTGGTTCCATCCCCCCGCACCCCCTCTCCAATACCCATGAGCTGGGAGGGGCAGTGCGCAGGGAGACCGGAGGGGGTTCCAGCTCGTGCACCATCTGTGGCCGCAGAGGTCACACTGCCGGTCGGTGCCGGGTTGGTTCCTCTGGGTATCGAGGCAGCAGGCAGGGCACTCTGGCGTCACCCCAGGTGAGCCGGCACCATTCTCACCCAGAGCCCTCTGTTGCACACATGTTTTTGTATGTCACTTTTCCTGAGATTTCCCCGCATTCCCAGCATAAGGCGCTCGTCGATTCAGGTGCGGCTGGGAATTTTATCGATAGATTGTTCGCCCATAGTTTAGGGATCCCTATTGTTCTGTGGCTGTGCCCTTCCCCGTTCATACCTTAGATAGTCAACCATTAGGGACAGGGTTGATTAGGGAGGCCACCACTCCTCTGGGCATGGTGATGCAGGGGGTCACAAGGAGAGAATTAGTCTCTTCCTTATTGACTCTCCTACATTTCCCGTGGTGCTAGGCCTACCCTGGTTAGCTTGTCATGACCCCACTGTTTCTTGGCAATGGAGGGCTCTCACGGCGTGGTCGCGAGAGTGCTCGGGGAGGTGTTTAGGGGTTTCCGTTGGTGCTACTACGATGGAAAGTCCAGACTAGGTCTCCACCGTGCGCATTCCCCCTGAATATGGTGATTTGGCTCATGCCTTCTCTAAAAAGAAGGCGACTCAATTATCACCCCATCGACGGGGCGATTGTGCGATAAATCTCCTGGTAGACACTGCACTTCCCAGGAGTCACGTGTATCCCCTCTCACAGGCAGAGACGGTCGCTATGGAAACATATGTTTCCGAATCCATGCGTCAGGGGTACATTCGGTCCTTCACTTCACCCGCCGCCTCGAATTTCTTTTTTTGTGAAGAAGAAGGAGGGACGTCTGCGCCCATGTACTGACTATTGAGGTCTGAACCAGATCACTGTGAGGTATAGTTACCCGCTACCGCTCATAGCCACAGTGATTGAGTCAATGCACGGGGTGCGCTTCTTCACCAAACTAGATCTCAGGAGCGCTTACAACCTGGTGCGTATCCGGGAGGGAGACGAGTGGAAGACGGCTTTCAGTACCACCTCAGGGCACTATGAGTACCTTGTCATGCCATACGGGTTGATGAATGTGCCATCAGTCTTCCAAGCCTTTGTAGACGAGATTTTAAGGGATCTGCACGGGAAGGGTGTAGTGGTGTATATTGATGACATTCTGATATACTCCGCTACACGCGCTGAGCATGTGCCCCTGGTGCACAGAGTGCTTGGTCGCCTGTTGGAGCATGACCTGTACGCCAAGGCTGAGAAATGCCTGTTCTTCCAACAGTACGTCTACTTCCTAGGGTATCGCATTTCCACTTCAGGGGTGGAGATGGAGAGTGACCGCATTGCAGCCGTGCGTAATTGGCCGACTCCCACAACGGTAAAGGAGGTGCAGCGGTTCTTAGGGTTTGCCAACTACTACCGGAGGTTTATCCGGGGTTTTGGTTAGGTAGCAGCTCCCATTACCTCACTGCTGAAGGGGGGCCCGGTGCGCTTGCAGTGGTCAGCTGAGGCGGACAGGGCTTTTAGTCACCTGAGGGCTCTGTTGACCTCAGCTCCCGTGTTGGCCCATCTGGATCCCTCTTTGGCGTTCATAGTGGAGGTGGACGCGTCCGAGGCTGGGATAGGAGCTATGCTCTCTCAGCGCTCGGGTATGCCACTGAAGCTCCGCCCCTGTGCCTTCTTCTCGAAGAAGCTCAGCCCGGCGGAATGAAACTATGATGTGGGGGACCGGGAGCTGTTGGCTGTCGTAAAGGCCTTGAAGGCGTGGAGACATTGGCTTGAGGGGGCTAGACACCCTTTTCTCATCTGGACTGACCACCGCAATCTGGAGTACATCCGGGCAGCGAGGAGACTGAACCCTCGCCAGGCAAAGTGGGCCATGTTTTTCACCCGTTTTGTGTTTACCCTTTCCTACAGACCAGGCTCCAAGAACGTTAAGGCAGATGCACTGTCCCGGCTGTATGACACAGAGGAGTGGCCCATGGATGCCACTCCCATACTCCCCGCCACCTGCCTGGTGGCACCGGTAGTGTGGGTGCTGGACGCGGACATTGAGCAGGTGTTATGCGCAGAGCCCGCTCCCGTCCAGTGTCCCGCTGGGCGTCTGTACGTTCCATCTGCTGTTCGTGACCGGTTGATCTATTGGGCCCACACGTCCCCCTCCTCTGGTCATCCTGGGATCGGTCGGACAGTGCGCTGTTTGAGCGGGAGGTACTGGTGGCCTACCTTGGATAAGGACGTGAGGGTTTATGTTTCCTCCTGCTCGGTGTGCACCCAGTGTAAGGCTCCTAGGCACCTGCCCAGAGGGAAGCTACACCACTTACCCATTCCACAACGGCCTTGGTCGCACCTGTCGGTGGATTTTCTTACCGATCTTCCCCCCTCACAGGGTAACACCGCAATCCTGGTTGTTGTGGATTGGTTCTCTAAGTCCTGTCGTCGAGGCCTTGTTTATGCATATCTTCCGGCACTACGGGGTGCTTGAGGATATATTGTCTGATCGAGCTCCCCAGTTCACGTCTAGGTTCTGGAAGGCGTTCATGGAACGTCTGGGGGTCTCGATCAGCCTTACTTCAGGGTTTCACCCCGATAGTAATGGGCAGGTGGAGAGAGTAAACCAGGATGTGGGCAGGTGTCTGCGGTCCTATTTCCAGGACCAGCCAGGGGAGTGGGCGGCGTTCGTGCCCTGGGCCGAGATGGCACAGGTCTTGCTTCGCTACTCCTCCACTAACTTCTCTCCCTTCCAGTGTGTACTGGGGTACCAGCCGGTTCTGGCGCCTTGGCTTCAGAGTCAGACCGAGGCTCCTGCGGTGGACGACTGGTTCAGGCGCGCGGAGGAGACATGGGAGGCTGCCCGTGTTCACCTTCAGCAGGCCGTGCTGCACCAAAAAGAGAATGCAGACCGTCACTGCAGTGAGGCCCCGGTGCCGGGTCTGGCTCTCGACCCAAAACCTGCCCCTCCGCCTGCCCTGCCGGAAGTTGGGTCTGCGGTTTGTGGGGCCATTTAAAGTCCTGAGGAGAGTGAACAAGGTTTGTTATACGAGAGTTCAGGGGCCTTGCTTTAACAAAGTTAACCATTTTCACTGTAGTGTCCAAAACGTCTTTCAAGCTGTCAGGAATTCCCTTGGCAGCAAGAGCCTCTCGGTGGATGCTACAGTGTACCCAATTGGCATCGGGAGCAACTGCTTGCACTTGCGTTACCACTCCACTAGGTCTCCCTGTCATGGCTTTTGCGCCATCAGTACAGATACCAACACATCTTGACCACCAAAGTTAATTTGGTGTCACAAAGCGGTCCAGCACTTTAACAATATCCTTTCCTGTTGTCCTCGTTTCCAGTGGTTTGCAGAAGAGGATGTCTTCCTTAATTGACCCCCCATAAACGTAATGGACATATACCAGGAGCTGTGCCAGCAGACCCGCCACGTCTGTTGACTCATCCAGCTGTAAAGCATAGAATTCACTGGCTTGTATGCAAAGCAGTAATTGTTTAAAAACATATCCTGCCATGTTACTGATGCGTCATGAAACAGTGTTGTTTGATGAAGGCATTGTCTTTATAGTTTTTTGGCCTTTTCCACCAGCGTTGTCCCAGCCATATCCGCGGCAGCAGGAAGAATTAAGTCCTCCACAATAGTATTGGGCTTGCCTGTCCTAGCCACTCGGTAGCTCACCATATAAGACGCTTCTAGCCCCTTCTTATTAAAGGTATCTGTTGCTTTTATACATGTCTTACTACTCGAAAGTCGTCTTTATTCTCGCTCAATTTTCAAATTGCCATGTTTTCTTTCTAAATATCTGCGCAAGAGTGAAGGTTTCATTGAGTTGTCAGATAGTACTTTTTCACATATAACATATTGTGGCTGAGGAAAGGCACTACTCCCAATGTAAGTGAACCCCAAATCAAAGTAGTTCTCATCTTAGTTGCGCCTCTTCGATGGTCCAACATCCCTGTCTGTTGTTCGGTGCTTTCCTGGGGAAGGGGGCAGTAGCTCTTTGGCTGCATCAAATTCACAACTGTCAGTGTCCATGCTAGCTGGGCTAACAACAAATGTAGAATTACTGATGCTTGCATTGGATGTGCTCGTGGAAGCAGAACAACTTGTGTCATCTACAGGTGCAGGTGTAGTACTGCTGGTAGTAGCAGTACTACCAGTTGAGCTGGTATGTGTCTATGGACGCGGGCCTTACTTTTTTTTAACATTTATCCATTTTCGAGCAAATGGAATGAGCAGCAGCTACGTTTGGCTACATACGGACCGTTAGTGGAGTTATCGCGAGAGAGTAACGGTTAATGTGATTGGACGAATCTGGGTTTGGCGGATGCCAAGAGAACGCTACCTGCCCGAATGCAGTGTCAACTGTAAAGTTTGGTGGAGGAGGAATAATGGTCTGGAGCTGTTTTTCATAGTTCAGGCTAGGCCCCTTAATTCCAGTGAAGGGAAATCTTAACGCTACAGCATACAATAACGTTCTAGATGATTCTGTGTTTCCAACTTTGTGACAACAGTTTGGGAAAGGCCCTTTCCTGTTTCAGCATGACATTGCCCCGTGCACAAAACCAGGTCCATACAGAAATGGTTTGTTGAGATTGGTGTGGAAGAACTTAACTGGCCTGCACGGAGCCCTGATGTCACGTCCTGACCCTTGTAAGATGTAATTTTCTATAGTAGAGTAGGTCAGGGCGTGACAGGGGGTGTTTTGGGGTGGTTTTCTATGTTTTCTATTTCTAAGTTTAATTCTAGGTTTCTATTTCTATGTTTTTTGGGGGGGGGGGTTGATCTCCAATTGGAGGCAGCTGGTCCCCGTTGCCTCTAATTGGAGATCATATTTAAGTAGGTTTTTTTTCCACCTGTGTTTATGGGCAGTTGCATTCTGTTTAGTCTCTGTACCTGACAGAACTGTAAGTTGATTGTTTTCCGTTTGTTATTTTGTCTTTAGTGTTTTTTTGAGTTAATAAATATCATAATGAGCACTCAACACACTCCCCTCTATACGACAGCCGTTACACCTGACCTCAACCCCATCAAACACCTTTGGAATGAATTGGAATACCGACTGCGAGCCAGGCCTAATCGCCCAACATCAGTGCCCCACCTCACTAATGCTGTTGTGGCTAAATGGAAGCAGTCCCCGCAGCAATCTTCCCAGAAGAGTGGAGGCTGTTATAGCAGCAAAGGAGGACCAACTCCATATTTTTTGCCCATGATTTTGGAATGAGATGTTCGACGAGCATGACTTTTGGTCATGTAGTGTACAGTATATGACTGTTCACACATGGTGAAACTCTATTATGTCAGGGTTTGTTAAGATATTACCAACATGTACAATTGTGTCACTGCAGTGGCTTCCAGAGCAGATATCAACTCAATATATCTCAGAGCTATGAGGACAGACACACATGGTGGTAGATGTCCGTCACACATGGAAACCAATAGAGTCTTATGACATGAGGGATATCGGCTCTCTCTCAGTAGCTACTGAGACTTCCCACACAGTGGTGAATAGAAGTCAGATATTATTAGGAGCTATCATTCCCTATCCACAGAGGTTTCAATATTCCCAATAGCTATCTACAGCTCTCAATAGAGCTGTAGATAAACACACAGTGCCCTGTTTCCCTGTGGTATGCGGGCAAAGCCTTGGGGATGAATATATGTGTGTGTGTGTGTGTGTGTGTGTGTGTGTGTGTGTGTGTGTGTGTGTGTGTGTGTGTGTGTGCGCTCGGGGAGAGCATTTCTGTGAGTGTGTGTGTGCTCAGTGAGAGCATTTCTGTGTGTGTGTGTGTGTGCGCGTGTGTGGTTGTGTGTCAGAGGCATCCCCATTACAGCTGCTAATAGTACAGGTGCAGACTCACCCCTCTGTGAACGTCCTGTGTCACCTTACCCCATTGGTCTGTTCCAGCATTGAGCCAATCACAGCTCAGGTTTCAGAGGCTGTGCATGGCTGGGATGACTCACTCGCTGATAGTCTTGGATGTTATTCCTGCATGTTGTGTGTTTGAAGACATCCTATCATGTGCTTCTGACATGGTGTTTGGTATACTTCACAAAGGTATGTGGAGTTTCACATTTCTCTTGGACAAATATACATGTTAGCATACAGGATGTGTGTGTATGTGTGGTGTGTGGATGTGTGTACGTGTGGTGTGTGTACGCGTTGGTGTGTGTACACGTGGTGTGTGTGCACGTAGTGCGAGTACACGTGGTGTGTGTACGTGGGGTGTGTGTACGTGTAGTATGTGTACTTGGGGTGTGTGTACGTGGGATGTGTAACTTGTTTTGTAGTATGTGTACGTGGGGTGTGTGTACGTGGGGTGTGTGTACGTGGGGTGTGTGTACGTGGGGTGTGTAACTTGTTTTGTAGTATGTGTACGTGGGGTGTGTGTACGTGTGGTGTGTGTACGTGGGGTATGTGTACGTGGGGTATGTGTACGTGGGGTGTGTGTACGTGTGGTGTGTGAAATACAGCTGACTGTAGGAGGGATAGCTGATATGTCTGATAGTGACAATGTGCAGTAATGAAATCTAAACAGAACTGGGCTCACGTGACAAAGAGCTATGTGTCAATCATCCTAATCAACCAACCACATCTCTGTATGGACACTCAGTCCTCTGTGACCTCACATACGTGTCACTAGGAACAGATAGTCAGGAGGAACTGGAGCACCTCTGCTGCTAGAGCACAAACACACAAACACACACACACACACACACACACACACACACACACACACTTCGCAACCCGACACACACTCACTCCACAGGATGGAAGGATACATGGATGGATGCATGGATGGAAGGATGGATGGATGGAAGTCAAGCTCCCTGTCTCTCTCTGACCCAGACCCAGAACCCATGTCAATGACCAGAATCAGAGCTGTCCAACAGACTGGTATGAGTCCACATTTACTTAGGGGCTACCCTACTTTAGAGCCCCAGAACCAAGTCAGACCGGGTTTGAGTTTCACCATACCACCGCACCACTGCCAGGTTGGCCATAAAAGAAACCACATGTGGTCGTAATGCGCTGGCCCCACAGACAGGTTCTTGGCAGGCGAGAGCAGCTCCACTGCGTGTTATGAGTAAAATAATACATCAGAACAAGAACTACATTTGTGGCCACTTGGAAGGTGATTCATAGCCTCTGCTGGAGCGCCAAGTAGAAGCCTTTTCAAATGTTTCATATTTTTATTTCTGGAATGAGAGCGGCCAATAAATCCCTCAAGAGAGGGTTTGGAGTAAAACTAACTACCTGGGGTTGAAAACAATGGAGTCTTTATGTGTGATTCTACCACAGCTAATATAGAACACACTTTCCCCTCTTCCATCAAACTTAAAACTATACCATTACATGTCTTTGTACTTAGTAGTTTCATTGTAATTACTGTATAATAGTGGATTGTTAATATAACATTCCTGGATTAATAATTGGTGGTTATGACTGAACAGACAACTCCACTGATTGACTGCTTTGAGGAATCTTGACAGTTACTGCACCCCAACAAGACTACAATTGTCCTGACAGTGAGCATAAAAAAAATGCCTAATCTGGTGTTCTGCTTGTCAGCTAGATGAGAGAGAAATGGGACTGAGAGCTCTCATTAAAACAACTGTTGCTGACGGAGGGAGTAGTGAAGCTGAAAGAGAGAGAGCAAGTCTCATTCTGACATGACACCTGTAAACACACCAGTCACAGAGTAGAGTACCTCAGGCCAAACACACCAGTCACAGAGTAGAGTACCTCAGGCCAAACACACCAGTCACAGAGTAGAGTACCTCAGGCCAAACACACCAGTCACAGAGTAGAGTACAGTGAGTAAAGTGTAAAGTAGATTAAAGTGACTATGACACTGAAGGGGAGGGCTGCCGTATGATCGGCTCTTAACCAACCAAACTATTTGTTTTTTTCACATTGTTCGGAACTTGTTTTGTTGCTGCTACCGTCTCTTATGACCGAAAAGAGCTTCTGGACATCAGAGCTGCGATTGCTCACCTCAAACTGGACGAAGAGTTCTTCTTCAATGAGTCGGACGGGAGGGATATACTACAGACACCCGACCAGGCCCAGATCCCCGTGATTTGCTGGAGAAGGAAACTGAGATTGAGGCAAAAGATCAGGGTGCCTTGTGAGGATTAGGCGACGAGTGGCTAATCTGCCCTTGCCCTCTGTCCTGCTAGCTAACATTCAATCTCTGTAAAATAAACGTGACGAACTGAAAGCACGTACATCCTACCAACGGGACATTAAAAACTGTAATATCTTATGTTTCACTGAGTCGTGGCTGAATGATGACATTAAGAACATACAGTTGGTGGGTTATACACTCCATCGGCAGGACAGAACAGCCTCTGGTAAGACACAGGCGGGGGCATATACATACATTACCGTTTAAAAGTTTGGGCTCACTTAGAAATGTCCTTGTTTTTGAAAGAAAAGGCAATTTTTTGTCCATTAAAATAACATCAAATTGATCAGAAATAAAGTGTAGACATTGTTAATGTTGTAAATGATGATTGTAGCTGGAAACGGCAGATTTTTAATGGAATATCTACATAGGCATACAGAGGCCCATTATCAGCAACCATCACTCCTGTGTTCCAATGCCACATTGTGTTAGATAATCCTAGTTTATCATTTTAAAAGGATAATTGATCATTATAAAACCCCTTTGCAATTATGTTAGCACAGCTGAAAACTGTTGTGTTGATTAAAGAAGCAATAAAACTGTCCTTCTTTAGACTAGTTGAGTATCTGAAGCATCAGCATTTATGGGTTCGATTACAGGCTCAAAATGGGCAGAAACAAAGAACTTTCTTCTGAAACTCGTCAGTCTATTCTTGTTCTGAGAAATGAAGGCTATTCCATGCGAGAAATTGCCAAGAAACTGAAGATCTCGTAAAACGCTGTGTACTACTCCCTTCACAGAACAAGGCAAACTGGCTCTAACCAGAACAGAAAGATAAGTGGGAGGCCCCTATGCACAACTGAGCAAGAGGACAAGTACATTAGAGTGTCTAGTTTGAGAAACAGACGCCTCAAGTCCTCAACTGGCAGCTTCATTAAATAGTACCCGCAAAACACCAGTCTCAACATCAGCAGTGAGGAGGCGACTCCGGGATGCTGGCCTTCTTGGCAGAGTTCCTCTGTCCAGTGTCTGTGTTCTTTTGCCCATCTTAATCTTTTATTTTTATTGGCCAGTCTGAGATATGGCTTTTTCTTTGCAACTCTGCGTAGAAGGCCAGCATCCCAGAGTCGCCTCTTCACTGCTAACGTTGAGACTGGTGTTTCAATCTGTCCATCTCATATCACTCTCTCTCTCCACAAGAAGTCCCTGCCTCTCATCCACCACAATTCAATACAACACAAATGGGTGTTTTGAAGATGACCCATGATTTATGAACTTTGTCTTTTACTATGCATGACCACCCTGCCTGTGTTAGGATAGTATACCCAGTACTTTTCAGCCTTATAGCGTGCCACAATGCAATGTGTCCACTGTTGACCCACGCTCTAAAGAGGGAAGTAAGAGTACTGACTGACCTTTACGAAACATAAACACCTTGGATGTAAACAGAGAGAGATAGAGAGTGAGAGAAGAGAGAGAGAGAGAGGTGGATTCTCAGAAAGATCCAATTTTTTTTACTGCGGTAGAGGGAAGAAAGGAGAGTTAAATGGAGAGTGGTGCGCTAGCAGTGGTGTAAAGTCCTTAAGTAAAAATACTTTTAAGTACTACTTCAGTAGTTTTTTGGGGTATCTGTACTTTACTTTGCTATTTGCATATAGTACTAGTCAAAAGTTTTAGAACACCTACTCATTCCAGGGTTTTTCTTAATTGTTCTATTTTCTACATTGTAGAATAATAGTGAAGACATCAAAACTATGAAATAACACATATGGAATCATGTAGTAACCAAAAAAGTGATAAACAAATCAAAATATATTTTAGATTTTAGATTCTTCAAAGTAGCCACCCTTTGCCTTGATGACAGCTTTGCACACTCAGCTTTGCACACAATAAAGAAAAACCCTGGAATGAGTAGGTGTGTCCAAACTTTTGACTGGTAGTGTATATATATATATATATATATATATATATATATATATATATATATATATATATATGTTTATTTTTCTCCCCAATTTCGTGATATCCAATTGGTAATTACAGTCTTACCCCATCGCTGCAACTCCCGTAGGGACTAGGGAGAGGCGAAGGTCGAGAGCGTCCTCCAAAACACGACCCCGCCAAGACACACTGCTTGCTTAACCCGTATCAGCATGCATATGCCCGGCCCACCACAGGAGTCGCTAGAATGCGATGGGACAAGGACATCCCAGCCAGGCAAAACCCTCCCCTTACCCGGAGTACGCTGGGACAATTGTGCGCCGCCTCATGGGTTTCCCGGTCGCGGCCGGCTGGCAGATGTGTTGCTACGTACCCTCGCCACCTGGGGGCGGCCCATCAGGAAGTCCAGGATCCAGTTGCAGAGGGAGGTGCTTAGTCCCAGTGATGAGCTTTGAGGGTACTATGATTTTGAACGCTGAGCTGTAGTCAATGAATAGCATTCTCACATAAGTGTTCCTTTTGTCCAGGTGGGAAAGGGCAGTGTGGAGTGCAATAGAGATTGTATCATCTGTGGATCTGTTTGAGCGGTATGCAAATTGGAGTGGGTCTAGGGTTTCTGGGATAATGGTGTTGATATGAGCCATAACCAACCTTTCAAAGCACTTCATGGCTACAGATGTGAGTGCTACGGGTCTGTAGTCATTTAGGCAGGTTGCCTTGGTGTTCTTGGGCACAGAGACTATGGTGGTCTGCTTGAAACATGTTGGCATTACAGACTCAATCAGGGATATGTTGAAAATGTCAGTGAAGATACCTGCCAGTTGGTCAGCACATGCCCGGAGCACACGTCCTGGTAATCCGTCTGGCCCCGCAGCCTTGTGAATGTTGACCTGTTTAAAGGTCTTACTTAAGTCGGCTACGGAGAGTGTGATCACATAGTCGTCCGGAACAGCTGATGCTCTCATACATGCCTCAGTGTTGCTTGCCTCGAAGCAAGCATAGAAGTGATTTCTCGTCTGGTAGGCTCGTGTCACTGGGCAGCTCGCTGTGCTTCTCTTTGTAGTCTGTAATAGTTTGCAAGCCCTGCCACATTAGACGAGCGTCGGAGCCGGTGTAGTATGATTCAATCTTAGGCCTGTATTGACGCTTTGCCTGTTTGATGGTTTGTCACAGGGCATAGCAGGATTTCTTGTAAGCTTCCGGGTTAGAATCCCGCACCTTGAAAGCGACAGCTCTACCCTTATTAAGCTCAGTGCAAATGTTGCCTGTAATCCATGGCTTCTGGTCGGGGTATGTACATACAGTCACTGTGGGGACGATGTCCTCGATGCACTTATTGATAAAGCCAGTGACTGATGTGATGTATTCCTCAATGCCATCAGAAGAATCCCGGAACATGTTCCAGTCTGTGATAGCAAAACAGTCCTGTAGTTTAGCATCTGCTTCATCTGATCACTTTTTTATAGACTGAGTCACTGGTGCTTCCTGCTTTCATTTTTGCTTGTAAGCAGGAATCAGGAGGATAGAGGTGTGGTCGGATTTACCAAATGGAGGGCGAGGGAGAGCTTTGTACGCGTCGCTGTGTGTGGAGTACAGGTGATCTATAATTGTTTTCCCTCTGGTTGCACATTTAACATGTTGATAGAAATTTGGTAGAACTGATTTAAGTTTCCCTGCATTAAAGTCTCCGGCCACTAGGAGCGACGCCTCTGGGTGAGTGGTTTCCTGTTTGCTTATTTCCTTATACAGCTGACTGAGTGCAGTTTTAGTGCCAGCATCTGTCTGTGGTGGTAAATAAACAGCCACGAAAAGTATAGCTGAAGACTCTCTAGGCAAGTAGTGTGGCCTGCAATTTATCACAATATACTCTACTTCAGGCGAGCAAAATCTAGAGACTTCCTTATATTTTGTGCACCAGCTGTTGTTTACAAATATGCACAGACCGCCCCCCCCTCGTCTTAGCGTGCTGTTCTATCTTGCTGGTGCAGCGTGTAACGGCAGCTTTCCCAGTCGCCTTCGCCGGGTCCTGACCAGGCATCCGGCTCTTTGTCCTCTGTACCTGCGTCGCTTCTTCTTGCAAATAACGGGGATGTCGGTCCTACGGGGTGTTTGGAGAATGTCTTGTGCATCGTCTTTGTTGTAGAAAAAATCTTTGTCTAATCCGAGGTGAGTGATATCCAGAAGCTCTTTTTTGCCGTAAGATACGGTTGCAGAAACATTATGTACAAAATAAGTTAAAAATAACGCAAAAAACCCACATAATAGCACAATTGGTTTGGCGCCTGTAAAACTGCTGCCATTTCTTCCGGCGCCATTTTAAGTTCTCTTACCAGCTGGGGTGTCTGTGGCTGGCTTGGGTGTCTGAGGCTGGCTGGGGTTTTTGAGGCTGGCTGGGGTGTCTGTGGCCGGCTGGGGTGTCTGAGGCTGGATGGGGTCTATACCAGACTGAACATGTGACTTCCAGGGGTCAAGGTTAGAGTCTCTCTGTCCTCACCAGAAATCTGCCACTGTCCTCACATCAGACCTCACCTTTGACCCCAGACACGTACAGACCAAGCAGTAAGAGAGAGGGATGATGACAGGGAAACATGTCCCGAGCCTCAACTCCGGTGCTCTCTCTTACTCCATATGTCTCTCTCGCACACACGCACACGCACACACACACACACACAACTGTAGCATTCACGTCTGTAGCCATGAAGTGCTTTGAAAGGCTAGTCATGGCTCACATCAACACTATCATCCCAGAAACCCTAGACCCGCTCCAATTCACATACCATCCCAACAGATCCACAGATGAACCAAATCTCAACCCACTTTCCCACCTGGACAAAAGGAACACCTACAGTTGAAGTCGGAAGTTTACAAACACTTGTGTTGGAGTCATTAGAACTCGCTTTTCAACCACTCCACAAATTTCTTGTTAACAAACTATAGTTTTGGCAAGTCGGTTAGGACATCTACTTTGTGCATGACACAAGTGATTTTTTCAACAATTGTTTACAGACAGATTATTTCACTTACTTTCAGTCAATTGGAGGTGCACCTGTGGATGTATTTCAAGGCCTACCTTCAAACTCAGTGTCTCTTTGCTTGACATCATGGTAAAATCAAAAGAAATCAGCCAAGACCTCAGAAAAAAATTGTAGACCTCCACAAGTCTGGTTCATACTTGGGAGCAATTTCCAAACGCCTGAAGGTACCACATTCATCTGTACAAACAATAGTATGCAAGTATAAACACCATGGGACCACAAAGCTGTCATACGGCTCAGGAAGGAGACGCGTTCTGTCTCCTAGAGATGAACGTACTTTGATGCGAAAAGTGCAAGTCAATCCCATAACAACAGCAAAGGACCTTGTGAAGATGCTGGCGGAAACAGGTACAAATCTACAGTAAAACGAGTCCTATATCGTCATAACCTGAAAGGCCGCTCAGCAAGAAAGAAACCACTGCTCCAAAACCTCCATAAAAAAGCCAGACTACGGTTTGCAACTGCACATGGGGACAAAGATCGTAATTTTTGGAGAAATGTCCTCTGGTCTGATGAAACAAAAATAGAACTGTTTGGCCATAATGACCATCGTTATGTTTGGAGGAAAAAGTGGGAGGCTTGCAAGCCGAAGAACACCATCCCAACCGTGAAGCACAGGGGTGGCAGCATCATGTTGTGGGGGTGCTTTGCTGCAGGAGGGACTGGTGCACTTCACAAAATGGATGGTATCATGAGGTAGGAAAATGATGTGGATATATTGAAGCAACATCTCAAGACATCAGTCAGGAAGTTATAGCTTGGTCGCAAATGGGTCTTCCAAATGGACAATGACCCCAAGCATTCTTCCAAAGTTGTGGAGAGGACAACAAACAGCTTAAGGATAACAAAGCCCTGACCTCAATCCTATAGAAAATTTGTGGGCAAAACTAAAAAGTGTGTGCGAGCAAGGAGGCCTACAAACCTGCTCTGTCAGGAGGAATGGACCAAAATTCAACCAACTTATTGTGGGAAGCTTGTGGATGGCTACCCAAAAGGTTTGACCCAAGTTAAACAATTTAAAGGCAATGCTACCAAATACTAATTGAGTGTATGTAAACTTCTGACCCACTGGGAATGTGATGAAAGAAATAAAAGCTGAAATAAATCATCCTCTCTACAATTATTCTGACATTTCACATTCTTAAAATAAAGTGGTGATCCTAACTGAACTAAGACAAGGACTTTTTACTAGGATTAAATGTCAGGAATTGTGAAAAACTGAGTTTAAATATATTTGGCTAAGGTGTATGTAAACTTCCGAATTCAACTGTATGTGAGAATGCTGTTCATTGACTACAGCTCAGCATTCAACACCATAGTGCCCACAAAGCTCATCATCAAGCTAAGGACCCTGGGACCAAACACCTCCCTCTGCAAATTGATCCTGGACTTCCTGACGGGCTGCCCCCAGGTGATAAGGGTAGGCAACAACACATCTGCCACGCTGATCCTCAACATGGGGGCCCCTTAGGGGTGCGTGCTTAGTCCCCTCCTGTACCCCCTGTTCACTCATGACTGCGTGGCCAAGAACGACTCCAAAGCCATCATTAAGTTTGCTGACGACACAATGTGGTAAGCCTGATCACCTACAATGATGAGACAGCCTATAGGGAGGAGGTCAGAGACCTGGCAGTGTGGTGCCAGGACAACAATCTCTGCCTCAACGTGAGCAAGACAATAGAGGTGATCGTGGACTACAGGAAAAGGGGGACCGAGCTCGTCCCCAATTTCATCAACGGGGCTGTAGAGGAAAAGGTTGAGAGCTTCAAGTTCCTTGGTGTCCACATCACCAACAAACTATCATGGTCCATAGACACCAAGACAGTTGTGAAGAGGACACGACAACACCTTTTCCCCCTCAGGAGACTGAAAATATTTTTCTTCAGCTGCACCATGGAGAGCATCCTGACTCGTTGCATCACCGCCTGGTATGGCAACTGCTCGGCATCCGATCGTAAGGTGCTACAAAGGGTAGTGTGTACGGCCCAGTACATCACTGAGGCCAAGTTTCCTGCCATCCAGGACCTATATAATAGGCGGTGTTAGAGGAAGGCCCTAAAAATTGTCAAGTCACCCAAGTCATTGACTGTTCTCTCTGCTACCGCACGGCAAGCGGTACCAGAGCGCCAAGTCTAGGACCAAAAGGCTCCTTAACAGCTTCTACCCCCAAGCCATAAGACTGCTGAACAATTAATCAAATGGCTACCCGGACTATTTGCATTGACACGCCCCCCTTTGTTTTTACACTGCTGCTACTCGTTGTTCATTATCTATGCATAGTCACTTTACCCCTACCTATATGTACAAATTACCTCGACTAACCTGTACCCCCGCACATTGACTCGTTACCGGTACCCACCGTTTTTAGCCTGGTTATTGTTCTTTTATTGTGTTACTTTAAAAAATATATTGTATTTCCTTAACTCTATTTTCTTAAAACTGCATTTCTGGTTAAGGGCTTGTAAGCACTTTACGGTAAGGTCTAAATCTGTTGTATTCGGCGCATGTGACAAATAACATTTGATTTGATGCATGTGTAAAGGACATCACGCTGCTTGCTTAGCGAGTACCACTTCCTCCCGATTCGGCCCATAACTGGCGCGAAATTGGGACCTCTGCCACCAACACAAGTGACTGCTCCTCAAGCGTTTAAACATATTGCGCCAACTCAAAAGCTAGGAGTAAGTTTCACACATCCCCATGTGCCACGTGCACACACACACGCACTCTCTCCACCTCTCTCTGACCCCAGGGTTTGGTACACTCTTACAAAAAATCTAGGACCTAAAAGGGTTCTTCGGCTGTCCCCATAGGAGAACCCTTTGAAAAAGCTTTTTTTGGTTTGGTTCCAGGTAGGGCCCTATTTGGGTTCCATGTAGAACCCTTTCCACAGAGGGTTCTACATGGAACCCAAAATTGTTCTACCTGGAACCAAAAATGGTTCTCCTATCGGGACCACTGAAGGTGCCAATCCCTTAGGGATCTTCATGTCTCTGTCATGTCCAACCACCTGCTTCTCTTTTCCCACTCCCTCTCTCTCTCTTCTGTCTTCTTTCTCCTTCTTCCCTCTTTCTCTCGCTCTCTTTCTTGCTCCCTCCCTCTCTCTCTATCCAATGCCAGCAGTTGTCCTGTAGTCTTCTCTCCTCTCGTTAACACTACTTGTGGGGTTGTCACCTTTCAGCTGAGATGTTACCCTAACCTCCTTTCTCTTGTGGGGTGGGGGAATTACCTTTCAGCTGAGATGTTACCCTAACCCCCTTTCTCTTGTGGGGGAGTCACCTTTCAGCTGAGATGTTACCCTAACCCCCTTTCTCTTGTGGGGGAGTCACATTTCAGCTGAGACGTTACCCTAACCCCACCCCTCCTCCCTTCTGTCACAGAAGACATGCTATCAAGGGTCTACCAAGAAGCATTAGGATTGACTGACTGGCTAACAGACTGGCTGACAGACTGGCTGACTGACTGGCTGGCTGACTTGCTATCTGAGTGGCTGACTGGCTGGCTGGTTGACTTGCTGACTGGCTAGTTGAGTGGCTGACTGTTTAGAGTACTGGCCCAGTATTCATAAAGCGTCTCAGACTAGGGTCTAGGAACAGGCCCCCACCAAATTATTATTATTAATGATGATCCAAAAAGACAAACTGATCCTAGATCAGCAGCCCTGTGCTTGTATCTTCAGTACTAAGACTTATTAACAGACCCAGCAAAGTGACTGGTACCAGCACACACCACAACAAACACACACCTTATCCTAAGAAAGGGCACAGCAATTGATAAAATAACCCTTTAAAATCTCCCCAACAAGCTCTCTGGGCTCCAGCAGAGCTAAATAAGACAACACAGATCAAAATATTATCTTAAACTTTTATGACTATGTCACGGTGTTTGGACAGACAAAACAGTCTGTATGAAGGGAGATGCCTTAGGCTAGATGTGTTTAAAACTTCTTAAGGCTAGGGGGCAGTATTCGGAAGTTCGGATGACTGACGTGCCAAAAGTAAACTGCCTGTTACTATAATTGGTAGCATTGGATAGAAAACACGCTGAAGCTTCTAAAACTGTCAAAATAATGTCTGTGAGTATAACAGAACTGATATGGCAGGTGAAAACCTGAGGAGAATTTTTTGTTGTTGTTGAGGTCACAGCCCATTCAAATGCTTGTTTATGGGATATTCAAAGGAATACCTCCCAGATTGCAGTTCCCATGGCTTCCACTAGATGTCAACAGTCTTTAGAAAGGGTTTCAGGCTTGTTTTTCGAAAAATTAGTGAGTAATTGTAGTTTTTCAAGGTGGCTCTCATTTTGGAATGCAGTCTTGTGGCACGCATGGACTTCATTATTTATCTCCAGTATTGAACATACTACATTCCGTCTTAAATTTAATCATTTATTTACATATTAGGGTACCTGAGGATTGATTATAAACGTTGTATGACTTGTTTGGACGAAGTTTAATGGTAACTTTTGGGATTCCTTTGTATGCATGTTGAACAAGTGGAACGGGTGAATTACTGGAACAAACGTGCCAACTAAACTGACTTTTTTGGGATATAAAGAAGGACTTTATCGAACAAAATGACCATTTGTTGTGTAACTGGGACCCTTGGGATTGCAAACAGAGGAAGATCTTCGAAGGTAAGTGGTTTATTTTATCGCTATTTCTGACTTTTGTGATGCCTCTGCAATTTCACCGGATGTTGTCTCGATGGGGCGCTAGCGTCCCACCTATCCCAAAGAGGTTTTAACCTTTAGGTCTCTTTTCCAAATGCACCTATAAACATAGCCATAGCACACACACACAGTTATTGTCAACCGTGCAAGGTGCTGTGGTTCAGTGGGGCCGCAACATACATACATACATACATACATACATACATACATACATACATACATACATACATACATACATACATACATACATACATACATACATACATACATACATACATACATACATACATACATACATACATACATACATACATACATATATATATATATACACACATTCAAATACAAAAACACAGTCATGGGAAGCACAAATAAAGCGAAGTAAAAAATTGTCCATAAGATCATAACCTGTAGATTTACCATCGGGTAATGACTTCGACAGGTTTAACACCATTTGTAGACTGAAAGAGCAGTTTTTTTTGCTCATAATATGATAATCAATCCATTGGACAATAGCTTGTTTGGAAGAATGGGTGTTTACATTATAGCTCAGTAAATTAATTGTCTTTGTAAAAAAATGTGCTAATTGATTGGCAAAATCATCTGATTTTGTTATTGCATCTGATTTTGTTATTGTTCTCCCGTCCACCGGAAAGGTAACCACTTGGAGTTCATTTTGTCACTCAAATTGTCTACATTCTGTCCTTGCCCCTGTCTTGTCTGTGCCCCAGTCCATTCCAGAACCTCTGGACATGGCATCAGTTCCTCTCGAGTATCACAATCTAGCTCCTGTGTTCAGCAAGCACCACGCCCTGTCGATGCCGCCTCATTGGCCTGGAGCTCCTCTCCCCAGTAGCCGGTTGTATAACCACTCTTGCCCAGAGCAGGAGGCCATGGAGGGGTACATCCAGGATTCCCTGGCTGCAGGACATGTCAGGTCTTCTTCTTCTCCGGTGGGTGCTGTTTTTTTCTTTGTAAAGAAAAAGGATGGGTAGCTGAGGTCGTGCATAGACTTCCATGTGCCGAATAACATCACTGTGAAGAACAAGTACCCCTTACCACTCATCAGTTCTGCTTATGCACCCCTCCATGGTGCCACGGTGTTCACCAAACTCGACCTCCGGAATACCTACCATCTGGTCCGCATCAGAGAGTGGACGAGTGGAAAACGGCGTTCAACACACCACTTGGACACTGAGTATATGGTCATGCCTTTTGGTCTCACTAATGCCCCTGCTGTTTTCCAGAGCCTAATCAACGATGTACTGAGGGATGTGATTGGACGCTTCGTTTTTGTCTACGTGGATGACATTCAGATTTTTTTGAAGGACTCTGAGGCTCACCAGCAACACGCTCGCCAAGTTCTCCAACGGCTGTTGGAGAATAAGCTTTTTGTTAAAGCTGAAAAATGTGAGTTCCCTGCTTCCTCTGTGTCTTTCCTGGGTTACATTATTGCACTGGGACAGTTACGCATGGATCCCGCCAAGATCAGGGCAGTCAGAGAGTGGCCTGCGCCCTCTGAAGCAGCTACAGCGTTTCCTGGGGTTTGTACATTTTTACAGACGATTCATCCGCAACTACAGTCGTCTGGCAGCACCTCTCACCATTCTCACCTCCACCTCCACTCCGTTCCACTGGACCCCTGAAGCAGAGGCAGCGTTCCTGGAACTCAAGCGCCGCTTCACTTCCGCTCCAGTCCTCACACAGCCAGACCCAGAACTCCAGTTCATGGAGGTGGATGCCTCCGACACCGGGGTAGGTGCTGTTCTGTACCAACATTCCCCCTCTGATCAGAAGCTCCACCCATGTGCATTCTTTTCCCAGAAGCTCTCACCTGCTGAGGGAAATGTTGACATCGGTAACCAGGAACTCCTGGCAGTGAAGCTAGCTCTTGAGAAATGGCATCATTGGCTGGAGGGTTCTATTCTCCCCTTCATCTTGTGGACGGACAACAAAAACCTGTCCTACATCCAGACCGCCAAGTGTCTGAATTCCCAGCAAGCCAGGTGGGCATTGTTCTTCAGGAGATTCAACTTCATACTCACTTATCACGACAGTTCTAGGAATACCAAGCCTGACAGTTCTTCGCCGACAACACAGGTTTCGAGCCAGATGCCATTGTGCCATCCACCTACATCGTTGCCGCCGTCTCCTGGGAGATCTAGTCCCGCATTTGCTAGGCTCAGCAGAACCTGTCTGACCCCGGTAACGGTCCTAGAAATGCTCTGTTTGTTCCAGATTCAGTTCGCTCTGTTCTTCAGTGGGCCCATTCTACTCACCTCACCTGTCACCCGGGTATGAACCGGACCCTCGCCTTCCTGCGTCAGCGCTTTTGGTGGTCCACCTTGGAGAGAGATGTCCAGGAGTTTGTCTCAGCCTGCTCGGTCTGTGCCCAGAATAAGACCTCCATTAAACTCATGTCCGGCCTGCTTTCCCCCCAATTCCATACCCAGTCGCCCCTGGTCACACAGAGCTCTGGACTTCAGCACTGGCCTTCCTCCATCCAATGGTAACTCAGTCATCCTCACCATAATTGACAGATTTTCCAAAGCGGCTCACTTCATTCCCCTCTCCAAGCTTCCGTCCTCCAGGGAGACTGCAGACCTGCTGGTGTCTCATGTGTTTTGTCTGCATGGCATTCCTACTGACATCGTTTCTAACAGGCGACCCCAGTTCACATCCCAGGTATGGAGATCCTTCTGTTCAACACTGGGTATCAATGTCAGTCTTTCATCTGGATATCACCCCCAGACCAACGGCCAGAACGAACAGGCCAACCAGGAGATGTGGAGAGAGTGCTACACTTGGTAGATTTTAAATTGGGCAGTACTGCCACAGACGGTTGTAAAAGTTCAAGAGTGAGAAAAAGGTTAGAGTTCGAACTTGATCACAATCATGATTGATCAATGGCGATAGCATCTTCCTATACACAGACTACACTGTGCGTAGGACCCTGTGGCCGCTATGGGGGATTGTTAGGTAAGGTAGTCTAGCTATCTAACCCTTGAACAGGCCTAATCATCACCAAATTACAGGACATGCGCTCAGGTGCCCTGACCTCCAGGGCGCCCCATTGATTTTGTTAGTCACTCTCACTCACATATCATATGAACATGGCATACTGTATGTCATGGCAAAATTTGAATAATTACAAAAAAGGTTTCTCTACATGGCAACATGTGTAGAATTGCAGGACATTTACTTTAACACTGAAAAAAAAAGATGTGTGTGTGTGTGTCCAGTGACAGGACGGCGAGCCGATGACAGAGCAAAATAAAGGCAACGCACGCGATTCAGCTCAGGGGAAGAATTCACAATGTGACCGTGCCAACCAGCTGCTGGGCACGTGACCTGAACATGGTACAGACACACACACACACATACTGAAATCCCCCTCAACAATCATCATGTACTTAACAATTCAACCCCTCCAGAGTATTTTCCCTCCGTCTAAATCGTTTTCCCTCCCTGCGGTAGGAAACGTCTTGTTTCCTTAATGGTTTCCAGTAAAGTTCCAAGTGTCCCCGGCGTTTACCCAGCAGCCATCTGGGGGAGTCTGCTTAGTTTACAATTAGTTTACAAAGTTGTGTTAGTGTAATCAGCACTCTCCATTTAAGACATTCTGGTAGGATGGTTAGAATCTAATAAGATGTATGTTGTCTTCTACGCAGTACATTGAGCTATGGAAACAGACTCTAGAAGCTGTGTGGAATCACACTGTATTGAATTAACAGTGTGAGCATGTGCTATGTACATGTCTTGCCTTGTCTCCTGGGCCCTCTCAGCAGGCTACCCCTGTCTCCTGCTCTGAAGTGGAAATGGAGCGCACTACAAATGAGTGTTTGTGTGTGTGATATGTTTGAGTTGTAATGTGTTTCTCTCGCTCCACTCTGTGTGTGTCTCTGTCTACCCTGTCTTGAGTTGATCTGGCTTGGAGCTGACGAGACAGCCTACAGGAAGGAGGTGAGGGCCCTGGGAGAGTGGTGCCAGGAAAATAACATCTCACTCAACGTCAACAAAACAAAAGAGCTGATCGTGGACTTCAGGAAACAGCAGAGGGAGCATGCCCCTATTCACATCGACGGGACAGAAGTGGAGAAGGTGGAAAGCTTCAAGTTCCTTGGCGTACACATCCCTGACAATCTAAAATGGTCCACCCACACAGACAGTGTGGTGAAGAAGGCGCAGCAGTGCCTCTTCAACCTCAGGAGGCTGAAGAAATTTGTATTGGCCCCTAAAAACCTCACACACTTTTACATATGCACAATTGAGAGCATCCTGTAGGCCTAGTACGGCAACTGCACCGCCCGCAACCGCAGGACTCTCCAGAGGGTGGTGTGGTCTGCCCAACGCATCACCGGGGCAAACTACCTGCCCTCCAGGACACCTACAGCACCCGATGTCACAGGAAGGCCAAAAAGATCATCAAGGACATCAACCACCGAGTCACGGCCTGTTCACCCCGCTATCATCCAGAAGGCGAGGTCAGTATAGCTGCATCAAAGCTAGGACCGAGAGACAGAAGCTGTTTTTCAATCTCAAGGCCATCAGACTGTTAAATAGCCATCACTAGCTGGCTTCCACCGGGTTACGCAAACCCTGCACCTTAGAGGCTGCTGCCCTATATATATATATATAGAAATGGAATCACTGGCCACTTTAATAATGGAACACTAGTCACTTTAATAATATTAAAATAATGTTTACATACTTCTTTACTCATCTCATATGTATATACTGTATTCTATTCTACTGTATTTTAGTCAATGCCACTTCGACATTGCTCAATCTAATATTTATATATTTCTTAATTCCATTTTTTTACTTTTAGATTTGTGTGTATTGTTGTGAATTGTTAGATACTACTGCACTGTTGGCGCTAGGAACACAAGCATTTCGCTACACCCACAATAACATCTGCTAAATATGTGTATGTGACCAATAAAATTAGATTAGATTCCAGCGGCACGCCCGGGCCTCATTAAACCAGCCTCCCTGCCGGGAGCCCTGTTTGTCTTCACCTCCTCGAGAGCCTGAGTATAATCACCACCCACCATCTTAACCCTGGGGCATAAACCAGACAAACCAAACTCCCATCATACTACAGAGTCAGACATCATTTATACTGAACAAAAATATAAACACAACATGTAAAGTGTTGGTCCCATGTTTCATAAGCTGAAATAAAAGATCTCAGAAATGTTCCTTACGTTCAAAAAAGCTTATTTCTGTCAAATTTTATGCACAATTTAGTGAGCATTAACACACACACACACACACACACACACACACACACACACACACAGTTATTGTCAGCCATTTGTGGTGCTGTGGTTCAGTGGGGCCAATCCAGCTGTCAGAAACCAGTCTGGGCCTCCAGGCTAGAGTCTGTAGAGGAGAACAGGGATATGCTAATCCTAGAAAGGGCAGTGGACCTTGGAGGGTAGTGGGTGAAGGAGACTGCAGCTGAATCTGTGGTACTTCAGACTGAGTTTATGATAGTGAATTGTTTTGAGGGAATACTGAGTACAATGAAGAAAGCAGAGAAACTGATTTTCCATGGAAGGACATTATAGTATTTTTCTCCAAATCTGAGACAGCTATCACAGATAAGTAAAGCTTTAAATACATAGGATAATGTGTCTGAACATCTTCTCCATATTTCTATCTTATAAAATCATCACATACTTCAGTGTGACTTTGTTAGTCTGCCTTTCCTGCACGCACATTATTGAGCAAGCTCACACATGCTGCTTCTGTGGCGACCCGTGTCCCTGCTGATCGATTCCCCCATTCCGGTTCCTCAGGCACCGCAGGCAAGCTGCAGTCGCTCTCCTGGCCTATGTCACGCAGGACTGCTGGTGCGCAACCAGAACCAGAGCCAGCCAGCCGGCCGCCCTGCACTCAGGAAGTCCCAAACCTCTCACCTCATTCTCAATGTACAGTACAGTAAACACACACCAAGCTCACACACACACACACAGCTCCGAAGAACTCTAGGCTAACTGTACAGACGTGAACTTTCACTTCAGAGTGGCCCACTTTCACCCACACTCCAAAGTTAGGTATCTACATCTCTCTGTTAACCCTCCCCTTTTATACACAACTCAGAGTTGCCAGACCCTTTCACCTAGCTGTATTTCAGGAGATGTCATGCGTTAGGATGTTGACAACATACCTGGTATTAGGTTGAGAGCTTCCGACTTTGAACACACACAATCGCACTCACCCCTGATCCTACCACACAGAGGTGTTTGAGAGTCAGCCCCATCACTCAGATACAGTACACACTATAGGGGATAACCTTTGAATTGTTCAACTAAACCAAGTAGACTTTCAATCTCAGCATTTACAGTACGAGTGCTTCTGTTTTAGTCAATTCAACTGAATTTGCTTTATTGGCATGACTTAACAATGTAAATTTTGCCAAAGCTTAGTCCCTTTCTCTTTGATCTTTGTTTGAACAGACCTTTTTGTTAGGCCACTGATATATGGCTCTGTAATGGCTCTGACACCACATGTGAGATGTCCTTGTTGGTTTTATACCTTTTATCCTGAATGTTCAGAAGTTACCATTCTGATAAACAGCAAAGAGAAGAGAAAGGACCGTTGAATAAATAACAAGTCAGGTCTCTGTCTAGCAGACATCTGCAGTGGCTTTGGTTGTCACTGCATTGAAAGGAAGATAGCAGAATTAGGTTGCTGTTAAACATTCTGATGAGGTTTCATCCTTTCAACTAAAAGTCCCAAGACAATATATTACTTTACATTTACAGTGCATTCGGATAGTATTCAGACACAGTTTTTGCTCTCCTGCACCTGACTTCTCTACCGCCAGTACGCACCCCTTACACCTTGACTTTTTACACATTTTGTTATGTTACAGCCTTATTCTAAAATGGATTAAATACATTTGTCCCCTCAATCTACACACAATACCCCATAATGACAATGCAAAACAGGTTTTTGGAATTTTAGCAGATGTATATATATATATATATATATATATATATAAAAAAAAAAAAAAAAAACTTATTTACATAAGTATTCAGACCCTTTACCATGAGACTCGAAATTGAGCTCAGGTGCATCCTGTTTCCATTGATCATCCTTGAGATGTTTCTACAACTTGATTGGAGTCCACCTGTGGTAAATTCATTTGATTGGACATGATTTGGAAAGGCACACACCTGTCTATATAAAGTCCCACAGTTGACAGTGCATGTCAGAGCAAAAACCAAGCAATGAGGTCGAAAGGAATTGTCCGTAGGGGATCGAGACTTATCTGGGGAAGGGTAACAAAAAAATGTCTGCAGCATTGAAGGCACCCAATAACACAGTGGCTTCAATCATTCTTAAATGGAAGAAGTTTGGAACCATCAAGACTCTTCCTAGAGCTGGCCTCCCGGCCAAACTGAGCAATCGGGGGAGAAGAGCCTTGGTCAGTGAGGTGACCAAGAACCCAATAGTGACAGAGCTCCAGAGTTCCTCTGTGGAGATGGGAGAACTTTCCAAAAGGACAACCATCTCTGCAGCACTCCACCAATCAGGCCTTTATGGTAGAGTGGCCAGAAGGTAGCCACTCCTCAGTAAAAGGCACATGACAGTCCGCTTGGAGCTTGCCAAAAGGCTCCTAAAGGACTCTCAGACCATGAGAAAGAACTTTCTCTGGTCTGATGAAACCAAGATTGAACTCGTTGACCTGAATGCCGATCATCACATCTGGGGGAAACCTAGCACCATCCCTACGGTGAAGCATGGTAGTGGCAGCATCATGCTGTGGGGGTGTTTTTCAGCGGCAGGGACTGGGAACCTAGTCAGGATCGAGGGAAAGATGAACGGTGCAAAGTACAGAGAGATCCTTGATGAAAACCTGCTCCAGAGTGCTCAGAACCTCAGACTGGGGTGAAGGTTCACCTTCCAACAGGACAACAACCCTAAGCACACACCCAAGGCAACGCAGGAGTGGCTTCGGGACAAGTCTCTGAATAACCTTGAGTGGCCCAGCCAGAGCCCGGACTTAAACCCGATCGAACATCTCTGGAGAGACCTGAAAATACCTGTGCAGCGACACTCCCCATCCAACCTGAAAGAGCTTGAGAGGATCTGCAGAGAAGAATGGGAGAAACTCCCCAAATACATGTGTGCCAAACTTGTAGTGTCATACCCAAGAAGACTCGAGGCTGTAATCTCTGCCAAAGGTGCTTCAACAAATACTGAGTTAAGTGTCTGAATACTTATGTAAATGTGATATTTCAATAAATGTGCGCACATTTCTAAAAGCCTCTTTTTGCTTTGTCATTATGGGATATTGTGTGTCGATTGATGAGGGGGAAAAACTATTTAATCCATTTTAGAATAAGGCTGTAATGTAAACAAAATGTGGAAAAAGTCAAGGGGTCTGAATACTTGTATATTTTATCCGAATTTGACTGAAGTCATATCAAAAAAGCGTTCAGAATAGTGACGTCAATAGAAGAACCCAGATTGAACACACAACAGGAGTGAAGCCTCTGTCCACATAAGACGGTAAATAACCACATCATACCGATATATATTTTGGCACTCTGAATAAATCCAAGTATCATCTGATTGTATCCTGAGATTTTTTTATTCTATATCAGCTAAAGAAAATAGATAACTTATACAGTGTAGGTTTTTAGCAGGCCCCTTTCCCCCCCTACTAGCTAACAGGTAGAAGCCTTGAAACCTATCAGCAGTTTAGCAAATCAGCATTTCTCGTACCGTTATACAAAATCAAGATAAACCTTTATCATCATAGTAAACATTGAACGTCTATAACCAAACACGCTAAAATAAAACTCTGTTATTGGCCGATGGTACGTAGCTATAGCCAGCATAAGGACCTTTTCATTCTAAAAACGAATTAGCATGCTTCGATCACCTGCGTTTAACAGAAGGCAGCCAGAAACGTGTTGTCACTGACAAATACTGCCGGCTGCAACTGTGATGAAGCCAATTAAAACAGTGTTCAGTAAGTGTATATTTTGCATTTGTGAAATTATATGATAGTAGAGGGCTTTATGTTTATATAACCGTATTGTAATTGAGAATCAATTCACATTTAGATGGAGTATTTGTCTGTTTTGGCTGCCAGAGCCAGTCTACCTCTGAAAATAACACATTTAGGTCGTTTGACATTGAGGAGTAACGGTAGGCTCCTTAAGAGTACATCTTGGACTAATAGCTTGCTTGCTTTCTAGCTAGCTAGCTGGCTAGCTTATTCCATCCCCAAACACCATAATAGATCAGAGTGGGACAGTTCGTTTTGCATGGCCCGGTGTACTTATTATTTTTTCTCATAATCTACTAGCAACATAACATGACAAAACTCTTTGGGCACTTTACCTACTTACCCGATTGGCCTCCATCACGCTGTTCCTTTCTCGACGTTAAAACCTCAACGTATTATTGCTATATGTGTTTTTGATTAATGTAATTAATATTGCGAAACTAGAAGTGCATGTCACATCTGTCGTTGAAGAGAGAATGGGACCAAGGCGCAGCAGGTTGCGTGCTCAACATATTTATTATAATAATGAGAACATCACGGAAAAACAATAAACAAACTAACGACAGGAACAGAGAAGCAGGCTCAACAAAAGCAGTGCTCTCAAACAACTACCCACAAGTGACAAACAAAACACACACCTATTTATAGGACTCCCAATCAGAGGCAACTAGAAACACCTGCCTCCAATTGAGAGTCCAGCACCCAACCTACACATAGAAAAACTAACCTAGAACATACCCATAGAAATACAAACATAAACCAGTGACCAAAAAAACCCCGTAATACATAAATCAACTACCCTCTGCCACGTCCTGACCAAACTACAATAACAAAATATCCCCTATACTGGTCAGGACGTGACAGTACCCCCCCCCCCCCCCCCCAAAGGTGCAGACTCCGGATGCACCTACACAAAAAAAAAAAAAAAAAAAAGAAAAAATCCCTCTAAACTAAAGGAAGGGAAGGGAGGGTGGCTGCCGTCAACGACGGCACTGTGCTACACCCCCCCTCCCCAACCCACCTATATCGGAGGCGGCTCAGGTGTGGGACGTGGACCCCGCTCCACCCTCGGCGTTGCCCACTTAGGTGGCGCCCCTGGCCGCTCCGGAGGACTGGTGGGCGACCCTGACTTCGCCCGGCTGGCGGGCGATTCTTGGTGCGCCCGGCTGGCGGGTGTCTCTGGCTGCGCCCGGCTGGCGGGCAACCCATGCTGCGCCCGGCTGGCGGGCGACCCTTGCTGCGCCCGGCTGGCGGACAACCCTGGCTGCGCTGGTCCAGGATTCACCAGGCTGGGGAGACATGAAGGAGGCCTGGCCCTGGGCGCAGGCACAGGACTCACCAGGCTGGGGAGACATGAAGGAGGCCTGGCCCTGGGCGCAGGCACAGGACTAACCAGGCTGGCGGGCGGCTCTGGCGGCTCCGGACAGGCAGGCGACTCTGGCGGCGCCCTGTTGGCGGGAGAATCTGGCGTCGCTGGCCCAGGATTCACCAGGCTGGGGAGACATAAAGGAGGCCTGGCTCTGGGCGCAGGTACAGGACTCACCAGGCTGGGGAGACATGAAGGAGGCCTGGCCCTGGGCGCAGGCACAGGACTCACCAGGCTGGGGGGCGGCTCGGGCGGCTCCGGGCAGGCGGGCGGCTCCGGGCTGGCGGGCGGCTCTGGCGGCTCCTGGCTGGCGGGCGGCTCTGGCGGGCGGCTCTGGACTGTCGAGGCTGGGCTGACGCACTAGAAGCTTGATGCGTGGTGCTGGTACTGGACGTGCCAGCCTGGAGACACGCACTTCAGGGCTAGTGCATGGAGCGGGAAACACTGGACCGTAGAGGCCTGCTGGCGGTCTCGAGCGCAGGACTGGTATCACCTGTACTGGCTGGATGCCCACTTTCCCCTGGCACATGCGGGGCGCTGGTACTGCGCATACCGGCCTGAAAATACCCGGCCTTGCCACAGCACCCATCACCCCAAAGCACGGGACCTGTCCAGTAAGTCTCTGCCCAAAAAGGGTACGGGGAGCTGGCCTGGGGCTCCATCCACGCCCAGCCAAACTACCCTTGTGCCCCCCCCCCAAAAAAAATATTGGGGCTGCCTCTCAGACTCCCTTAACTCCTCCGTAGCCCTGGACATGCTTATCCTTAGTTCTGTCCATGTCTCACGATAGTCCATCCGTTGCTCCCTCCTCCGCTGCTTGGTCCATTTTTGGTGGGTAGTTCTGTCACAGCTGTCGTGGAAGAGAGAATGGGACCAAGGCGCAGCGGGTTGCGTGCTCAACATATTTATTATAATAATGAGAACATCACGGAAAAACAATAAACAAACTAACGACAGGAACAGAGCAGCAGGCTCAACAAAAGCAGTGCTCTCAAACAACTACCCACAAGTGACAAACAAAACACACACCTATTTATAGGACTCCCAATCAGAGGCAACTAGAAACACCTGCCTCCAATTGAGAGTCCAGCACCCAACCTACACATAGAAAAACTAACCTAGAACATACCCATAGAAATACAAACATAAACCAGTGACCAAAAAACCCCGTAATACATAAATCAACTACCCTCTGCCACGTCCTGACCAAACTACAATAACAAAATATCCTCTATACTGGTCAGGACGTGACAGTGCATAATTATTTTAGTTTTTAGAAACTTTTGCATAAAGACTGTTGATGGAATATAATCAATCTATGTTATTAGATTTGTGAAATATATATTGTGCAACCTTTCCTTTAAACCTGACGATGTCACAGGCAATATCACCTTGTTTGGTATCGATTTTCAGAGCCCTGTGTGTGTGTGTGTGTGTGTGTGTGTGGTTGTGTGTGTGTGTGTGTGTCAAATAACATGGTTTACTGGTAGGGTTAATAAGGTACCTGGCATGCCTTGTCTCTCCTCTTTCTGTACACGGCACACACAAATAGAATCCTGATGCAGAACAGACAAGGCATGGAACCAGAGAGGCAAAACAAATGTTTAAAGGAGATGTATCCCAGTGTCCCGAAGCTTAAACAGCAGTACAGATGTTCCATTGAGAATGACCACTCTGGAGTCTCCACTGTCAGAGTACAGGCAGAATAAGATGAAAAGAAAAGACGTGCGTTTGATTAATGCAATAAACCATGACTGTCTCCTCTCAGGATGTCCTTCCCTGTCTTCTAAGGGGCAGAGTGAACACACGCACGCACGCACGCACGCACACACACACACACACACACACACACACACACACTCACCATGCTATTTCACTGGATGTGGATTGAAAACAAACCACAGCCACAGTTCTTCAAAGGCCTATGAGGGTACCAGTCCTCTCTCTACATTCTGACTGTGTTATTACAGCAAGTCATACACCAGCCAGACCACGTTCCACCCAGATTTATAACCATACCCACCCAATAATTCCCATTCTCAGTCCCTGTTCCAATCCAATCCACTACACCATGTGGCTTACAGAAGGAGGATGGAGGAACTATCAGGTTGCTGAGCAGGAGAGTTAGAGACATTGAGGTTAGTTCAGGCTTGGGAAGAGAAGAGGCTATCGGGTAACAGAGCTAGAGAGTTAGATAGTTAGAGAGAAGGTTGGCTTGGCTGGGGCTGTGTGTGTTGGTGGAGGCTTGGGAAACGTCCATGCTGTTAGAGTGGAGGCAGAGCAGAGATGGATAGCAGGGCTGGTTAATGGGTCAGGCCATAAAGACTGACAGTCTAAAGGGGAGAGAGGTCTGGACGGGGACGTGAGGCTACGTCGTGTTGAGGATAGCAGTTAGGGATCGGAGCATGAGAGAGCATTGAGAGACAACAGGGCCTGAGACGTGGGCTCACACACACAGCAGGACCACAACTATGTGGTCAGAGCAGAGGGATTGGACCCTGCTGGTAGAAAAAGACACGGTTTGTTGGAACTTCAGATGATGAAGTGACAGTTTACAAGGCAGCAATGTGAGGGAATTCTTCTCTTGAATTACGCGACGTACTCAACCACCCATGCTAGAGACACATACTAACTGCCAGGCCCCTTCCAAAAGAGGTAGCTTCACAATATATACAAATGTATGTGGAACTGTTTGACGAGAGCTTCATGAAATGGGTTTCCATTTCAGCCACACACAAGCCCAGGATCACCATCTGCAATGCCAAGTGTCAGCTGGTGTGGTGTAAAGCTCGCCGCCATTGGACTCTGGAGCCGTGGAAATGCGTTCTCTGGAGTGATGAATCATGCTTCACCATCTGGCAGTCCGACGGACGAATCTGGGTTCAGCGGATGCCAGGAGAACGCTTATCTGGCCGAATGCATGGAGCCAACTGTAAAGCTTGGTGGAGGAGGAATAATGGTCTGGGGCTGTTTTTCATGGTTTGGGCTAGGCCCCTTGTTTCCAGTGAATGGAAATCTTAATGCTACAGCATACAATGACATTCTAGAAGATTAAGTGCTTCCAATTTTGTGGCAACAGGTTGGGGAAGGCCCTTTCCTGTTTCAGCATGACAATGCCCCAGTGCACAAAGCGATGTCCATACAGAAATGGTTTGTCGAGATCGGTAAGGAAGAACTTGACTGGCCTGCACAGAGCCCTGACCTCAACCCCATCAAACACCTTTGGGATGAATTGGAAGGCTGACTGCGAGCCAGGCCTTATCACGCAACATCAGTGCCCGACCTTACAAATGTTCTTGTGGCTGAATGGAAGCAAGTCCCTGCAGCAATGTTCCAACATCTAGTGGACAGCCTTCCCAGAAGAGTGGAGTCTGTTATAGCAGCAAAGTGGTAGAGGAGAGAACCTGGGGCCATCTCTCAGGCTACAATCAGCATATTGACTAGAGGTAGAGGAGAGGACATTGGGCCATCTCTCAGGCTACAATCAGCATATTGACTAGAGGTAGAGGAGAGGACATTGGGCCATCTCTCAGGCTACAATCAGCATATTGACTAGAGGTAGAGGAGAGGACCTGGGGCCATCTCTCAGGCTACAGTCAGCATATTGACTAGAGGTAGAGGAGAGAACCTGGGGCCTTCTCTCAGGCTACAATCAGCATATTGACTAGAGGTAGAGGAGAGGACATGGGGCCATCTCTCAGGCTACAGTCAGCATATTGACTAGTGGTAGAGGAGAGGACATGGGGCAATCTCTCAGGCTACAATCAGCATATTGACTAGAGGTAGAGGAGAGGACATTGGGCCATCTCTCAGGCTACAATCAGCATATTGACTAGTGGTAGAGGAGAGAACCTGGGGCCATCTCTCAGGCTACAATCAGCATATTGACTAGTGGTAGAGGAGAGGACATGGGGCCATCTCTCAGGCTACAATCAGCATATTGACTAGAGGTAGAGGAGAGGACATGGGGCCATCTCTCAGGCTACAGTCAGCATATTGACTAGAGGTAGAGGAGAGGACATTGGGCCATCTCTCAGGCTACAATCAGCATATTGACTAGAGGTAGAGGAGAGGACATTGGGCCATCTCTCAGGCTACAATCAGCATATTGACTAGAGGTAGAGGAGAGAACATGGGGCCATCTCTCAGGCTACAGTCAGCCTATTGACTAGTGGTAGAGGAGAGGACATGGGGCAATCTCTCAGGCTACAGTCAGCATATTGACTAGAGGTAGAGGAGAGGACATGGGGCCATCTCTCAGGCTACAGTCAGCATATTGACTAGTGGTAGAGGAGAGGACATGGGGCCATCTCTCAGGCTACAGTCAGCATATTGACTAGTGGTAGAGGAGAGGACATGGGGCCATCTCTCAGGCTACAGTCAGCCTATTGACTAGAGGTAGAGGAGAGGAACCTCTCAGGCTACAGTTTGACTAAACGTGCATGTCCTACACCGTGACTGTGATGCTCTGGCACAGTTTACTGTTTGAGAGAGATTAAAAAGCTCCCTGAGGGGGTAAACATGGCTACACCAGGTCTGTATGGGACCACAGTCTGCTCCTGTTTGTTTAGGAAGCAGAGACTAATATGTAAGCAACAGGCCGAGTTGCAGAGTCAACCACTTGATGAGTAAAACCAAGGGGGTATAAACATTTTGTTTGTCTAAACCACTTGTCCAGAAGTAAAAGGTCAGAGAGGATAGATGTACAGACCAAGGAGAGGTAAGGACTTCTAGAGAGGTCATTCAGAGAAGTGGAATCTTAGAGAGAATCTCAACACAACTGGAGCTATCCAAACATCTTAGCATAAACTGTCACGAAGACTCAGGTAAATGCCAGGCTTGACTATGGCTGTATTAGAAGTTCAATGGGCCTCAACGGGTGTTATGATGACACTATTAAGGACACAACTCTATACTGTAAGGACAGTACTAACTGAGACTACCCATGATTCCCTGGGGTTGTCGGGGACAACAGCTGCACTCTCTCCCCTCTCCTCTTTCCATCATTACATGTTTGCAAAGATGAGCGTCTCTCCCTCTCCTCCTCCAGCCCATCGCTCCATCCGCTGGTTGGTTGTCTGTAGAGTTGAAAGGCGAGAGCTGGACCTGATTAGGCTGTTTGTGTTCTATAGGACAGGGGGGAGGAAGCTCCCATACGGCTCTTCTGTGTCAACAGGCTGGCTCTCCACTGCGATGAACAGGCCAACAGGTCCCAATCAGTCACACACACACATACACACAGACACATGCATACACACACACACACTCATGTACGCCGGTATGTATGCACACAAACAAATATAACACAAAGTCAGAACAAAGAGGGGGACAAATGGTAATGTAGGGTGTGTGTGGTTATATGTGTGTGTCAGTGAGAGAGATAGTGTGTGTATGTGTGCGTGTGTGTATTTGCTTGTGTGTGTGTGTGTGTGTGTGTGTGTTAGAAAGATGGAGACAGACATGGTGCCCTATGTTCACCCCCCAGGATCAAGAGTCCAATTCCTGTAGGAAGAACATTCTGGAACACAGTGAAGATCACAACGAGGTTCTAATAGAAGGAACATTAGGATGCAACAAGAGATACGGACCTTTGCTCTTTGGACCTCTAAAGTGGACAGACGGTTATGTTAAAACCCCCATGGACCCCTGGACTGTCCAAGGTGTCTGGGAGGTGGGTGAGGGGTGCTGGTGGAGGAATGGGCGTGCCTGTGTCTGAGGCCAGTTATGAGCAGTACCTCTGTCCTGTTTGTGTGTGTGTGTTGAGGTGTAGTGTTATAGTGTATTTGTCAAGGATCAGTGCACTAGCCAGGGTTAATTATGACCCCCAGCTACAGTCTGACTCACAACCACAACCCAACCACAACACCACCTGGACATGATTAGCTACAGTCAGTCACTGGTGGCAGGTAAGGGAGGAGAAAGAGGGAAGGGAGAGGTACTGAATTAGCTGATTGTTAAGTCTGTTGATAAAAAAGCGAGGGAGAGAGAGAAAAAGAGTGAGAGAGAGTCTGGTGGTGAGATCATTCCATTGGGTCTCTCTGTGCTGTAGATAGTATCAGACTCCCAGTCAATAGGTCCATTCAGGCCTCACACAGACACACACAGACCTGGACCTGGCTATGGAGAGATACCATAATACAGTAGACATGAGCTCACTATAACTCTGATCTATAACAGCAGTGCACTTCATAGGAAATAGGGTGCCATTTGGGAGACATACCAAGACTCTGCAGCCTGCACATGTCACAGGACGCCATGTTCAACTGCCAGGGACATGAGTTCGATGGGGTAAACAGTATGCTTTCTAAGGTTGATCAACAAACAGCATGACTAATAGAATCCAGCCCTGGGATGCCATCCATCCCTCTGCTTTCTCCTCCTCTTCTACCACGTTCTCTACTTTACTTGGATGTGCAATACAATACTCTCTTTTCCTTTCCTTTCATCTGTTCCTGCCTTCTCCCCCCACCCCCCCGACCTGAACGTGGGACAATATCCAAGGCCCTAAACACACACATCTGATCCCTTCTCTCATTCAGGATACTATAATTCCTATCCTGTGGTTCAGGCCCAAAGTTTGAGAAGTAACAGCAGTGGTGATCAGTGCTAGGCCTGATTTAGACACAAAGTTTGAGAAGTGACAGCAGTGGTGATCAGTGCTAGGCCTGATTTAGACACAAAGCTTGAGAAGTGACAGCAGTGGTGATCAGTGTATGAGGCAGTGATAGAAGGGAAGGAGTGGTCACCATAGAAATAAAATTGCTAGAACAGCAATTTTACTACTTAAGTTTTTGACCTGAAATTTACATTTTCCTGAGGGTCTTCAGGAAATAGACTCCGGGAGTGTGTTGTAGTAGTCCTCTGGAGTGTGTTGTAGTAGTCCTCTGGAGTGTGTTGTAGTAGACCTCTGGAGTGTGTTGTAGTAGTCCTCTGGAGTGTGTTGTAGTAGTCCCCTGGAGTGTGTTGTAGTAGTCCTCTGGAGTGTGTTGTAGTAGTCCTCTGGAGTGTGTTGTAGTCGTCCTCTGGAGTGTGTTGTAGTAGTCCTCTGGAGTGTGTTGTAGTAGTCCTCTGGAGTGTGTTGTAGTAGTCCTCTGGAGTGTGTTGTAGTAGTCCTCTGGAGTGTGTTGTAGTAGTCCTCTGGAGTGTGTTGTAGTAGTCCTCTGGAGTGGGTTGTAGTAGTCCTCTGGAGTGCGTTGTAGTAGTCCTCTGGAGTGTGTTGTAGTCGTCCTCTGGAGTGCGTTGTAGTAGTCCTCTGGAGTGTGTTGTAGTAGTCCTCTGGAGTGTGTTGTAGTAGTCCTCTGGAGTGTGTTGTAGTAGTCCTCTGGAGTGTGTTGTAGTAGTCCTCTGGAGTGTGTTGTAGTAGTCCTCTGGAGTGTGTTGTAGTAGTCCTCTGGAGTGTGTTGTAGTAGTCCTCTGGAGTGTGTTGTAATAGTCCACTGGAGTGTGTTGTAGTAGTCCTCTGGAGTGTGTTGTAGTAGTCCTCTGGAGTGTGTTGTAGTAGTCCCCTGGAGTGTGTTGTAGTCGTCCTCTGAGTCAATTATAACAAGTCATTGCATCTAACCACTACCGGTAAGAGTAGGACACCTCTGAATCTGTCAAAGACAACTCGAAGCTACTTCAAACTAGAGTCAGAGATCAGCAGAAAGAGCATCTAATGGTTTCTGAATGACACAGAGCTGAATGGCTCACACAGGGTCTGGTAGGTGGATGAGGTGATCATCTGAGCTCCTCGGTACAAGAAGAGACAGCTTGACAAATCACAGTGGATTACTGGAGCAGATTATAGTAGCCAGGCCACAAGGCCTCGGGCTAAACTGGTAGACTAGTTAGACAACATAGTACAATCAGTACGATCAAAGACAGATGAGCAGATAATCAGGCAAGTTGAGAACAAGTTCTCATTTACACTTGCAACCTGGCCAAGATCAAGTAAAGCAGTTCGACACATACAACAACACAGAGTTACACATGGAGTAAAACAAACATACAGTCAATAATACAGTAGAAAAA
This sequence comes from Salmo trutta, assembly GCF_901001165.1. NCBI lineage: Eukaryota > Metazoa > Chordata > Actinopteri > Salmoniformes > Salmonidae > Salmo > Salmo trutta. The sequence continues at coordinate 20,332,823 of NC_042969.1, read as the reverse complement.
TAAGTCTATATACAATGTGAGCAAATGAGGTGATATAAGGGAGGTAAAGGCAAAAAAGGCCATGGTGACAAAGTAAATACAATATAGCAAGTAAAACACTGGAATGGTAGATTTCTAGTGGAAGAAAGTGCAAAGTAGAAATAGAAATAATGGGGTGCAAAAGGAGCAAAATAAATAAATTAATTAATACAGTAGGGGAAGAGGTAGTTGTTTGGGCTAAATTATAGATGGGCTATGTATAGGTGCAGTGATCTGTGAGCTGCTCTCACAGTTGGTGCTTAAAGCTAGTGAGGGAGATAAGTGTTTCCAGTTTCAGAGATTTTTGTAGTTCGTTCCATTCATTGGCAGCAGAGAACTGGAAGGAGAGACGGCCAAAGTAGGAATTGGCTTTGGGGGTGACCAGAGATATATACCTGCTGGAGCGCGTGCTACAGGTGGGTGCTGCTACGGTGAGCTGAGATAAGGGGGGACTTTACCTAGCAGGGTCTTGTAGATGACCTGGAGCCAGTGGGTTTGGCGACGAGTATGAAGCTAGGGCCAGCCAACGAGAGCATACAGGTCGCAGTGGTGGGTAGTATATGGGGCTTTGGTGACAAAACGGATGGCACTGTGATAGACTGCATCCAGTTTATTGAGTAGGGTATTGGAGGCTATTTTGTAAATGACATCGCCGAAGTCGAGGATCGGTAGGATGGTCAGTTTTACGAGGGTATGTTTGGCAGCATGAGTGAAGGATGCTTTGTTGCGAAATAGGAAGCCAATTCTAGATTTAACTTTGGATTGGAGATGTTTTATGTGAGTCTGAAGAGGGAGAGGGAGATACAGTAGTATAGGGATTCTGTGTGTATATAAGGGAGACCAAACTGGCAAAGTGAAACTTAAAAAAGCATTAGTGGTAAGTTGTAAGGCTTTAAGCCTCTGTTACTGTGGTAAGGGATAATGAGGTTAAGTTTCTGGGTTTACTCTATGGAACGAAACACAAGTGACTCTAGTTTAAGGTACTCTGAGGAAACTAAAACACACAACACACAACACACATCAAATAAATTCAATGTTGTTGGGTGAACTTCTCCACTCTGCAATACCTTGTGGTGGTGACTTAGTTACAGCCTGCTTCCAGGAAAGACTGCAGATCCAAGCCAAACCCCAATTAGTGTGTCCGTCCCTTTCACTGTCTCTCTCTCCCTCAACATACAGGAATCTTCACCTCACCTTATCCTCTTTCTCCCTCCCTGTCATGTCTCTTGCTTGTTCCTCTCCCTCTTCTCTTTCTCTCATCATCCTCTATTCCTCTCCTCCCCTCATCTCCCCATCCTGTGGCTCTGCGGCTACCTGAGAGGAGGGGACAGTGTGTACCATGTCCCAGAATGTGTCCGTGTGTGTCTGTGTGTGCGTGCATGCTTGTCTGCGAACGTGCACACACGTGCGTGTCAGTACTGGATGGAAGACTGATATGAAACCGCTTGGACTCAGATAAAATAGAGGGGAAGTTTTGGCTTGTTATGGAGAATGTGTCCTAATTCATTCCACATAGAGGACTGTCCTAACCCTGAGAGAGCTGTGCTGCTACTCTTCTTGGTGTGGAATTTTTACTGGGCATTCTGCCAGTATGGCTGGTACTAAAGTATCTTTACTGTGTGCTTTGGTTCATGCCATGGCTGCAACACTTCTAATTTAGTGTACCCTGCGTGCACCACCCATGTGGAATTCCTGGTCTCTGGCAGCGTTTAGAACTGCCAATCTGCGGTTAAGAACACTGGGTTTATCTCAACCTTTGCCCCTCCATTGACTTTCTTGTCCTGATGGAGACATAGATCTCCCCAGAGAACACTGCTACTCCAGCTGCTCTCTCTTCATCTGACTACGTTTTCTCTCATAGTCTGAGAGCAGCTGGTCATCACGGTGGCGGCACAGGACTACTCATTTATTTTATTAAGTGGAGATTTTCTATTTTCTCCCTCTCTCACCTGTCCATCTCTTCATTTGAATTCCATGCCGTCACTGTCACTTGTCCACTCAAGCTTCACATTGTTGTCATCTATCACCCACCAGGTGTCCTTAGAGAGTCCTCAATGAGCTTGACACCACGATAAGCTCATTTCCTGACAAAGGCTCACTGCTCTTCACACTTGGTAATTTCAACCTCCCGACGTCTGCCTTCGATACATGTCTTTCCAACTCTTTCTTTCCCCTCCTCACCTCTTGTGACCTCACCCTTTCCCAGTCCCCTACAACTCACAAGACAGGCAATATGCTTGACCTCATATTTACTAGAGGCTGTTTTCCTACTAATCTCACTGCAACCCCCCTCCATGTCTCTGTTCTCCTACTAATCTCACTGCAACCCCCCTCCAGGTCTCTGATCACTACTTTGTTTCCTTTTCTGTCTCCCTTTCCTCCAACCCCAGATGGTTATGCGTCGTCACAATTGTCTCTTTCTTTCTCCCACTACTCTCTCCTCTTCTATCCAATCATCTCTCCCTTCTGGTAAATCCTTCTCCCTTCTGTCTCATGATTCTGCCTCTTCGACCCTACTCTCCTCCCTTTCCGCATCCTATGACTCACACTGTTCCCTTTCCTCCCGGCCTGCTTGTTCCCTTTCCTCCCGGCCTGCTTGGCCCTCCCCTCCTGCTCTGTGGGTGAGTGACCCATTGCGAGCTTACGGAACAGGGCTTTGGGCAGCTGAGCAAAAATGGAGGAAAACTAAACTTCCGGAGGACCTATCATCCTTTCACTCCCTCCTCTCTGCCTTCTCTTCCTCTGCATACACTGCTGTAGCCACTTTCTATCACTTAAAATGTCAGATTTCTGCTTCTAACCCTAGGAAACTCTTTTCCAACTTCTCCTCCCTCCTTAATCCTCCACCCCTCCCCCTCCATCCTCCCTCTCTGTGGATGACTTTGTTAACCACTTTGAAAAGAAGGTTGACGACATCCGCTCCTCATTCCCTCAGCCTATTGAGTCCACTGGTCCCACTCACACAGAAATACCCTACGCCCTTACCTCTTTCTCCCCTTTCTCTACAGATGAAATCCTGTGACTCTTGGATTGCATCCTCCCTGGCAGGCCGCTCCTACCAGGTGATGTGGAGAGGATCTGCGTCTGCACCACGTACTCTCACTACTGGTGTCCCCCAGGGCCCCAAGTCACTCGGCTCCGTCATATCCTCACATTGTCTCTCCTATCATTGCTATGCGAATGACACAACTACTTTTCTCCAGGTGGCAACACACATCTATGCGTGCGTAGCAGATATCTCCGCTTGGATGTCGGCCCACCACCTCAAACTCAACCTCGACAAGATGGACAAGACAGAGCTACTCTTCCTCCTGGGGAAGGCCTGCCCACTTCAATACCTCTTCATCACAGTTAACAACTCCACAGTGTCCCCCTCCCAGAGTGCAAAGAACCTTGGCATGACCCTGGTCAACACCTTGTCATTCTCTGCAAACTTCAAAGCAGTGACTCGCTCCTGCAGGTTCATGCTCTACAACATCTGTAGAGTACGACCCTACCTCACACAGGAAGTGGCACAGCTCTTTAATCCAGGTACTTGTCATCTCCCATCTCGACTACTGCAACTTGCTGTTGGCTGGGCTCCCCGCTGGTGTTCAACCTTACCAAGTTCTCCCATGACACCCTGCTCTTCTGCACACTCCACTGGCTTCCAGTCGAAGCGCACATCCTCTACAAGACCATGGTACTTGCTGGAGCAACAAGAGCAACTGCTCCTCCCTACCTTCAGGCTATGCTCAAGCTCTACACCCCATCCTGAGCACTCCATTCTCTTGGCCCTCCCACCCCATTGGGATAGCAGCTCCTGCTCTGCTCAGCCCAGTCCAGCTATTCTCTGTCCTGGCACCCCAATGGAGGAACCAGCCTCCCCCTAAGCTAGGACAGCAGAGTTGCTTTTCATCTACTGAAAACATTTGAAAGCCTACCTCTTCAAAGAGTACGTTAAATAATCCCACAGGACCCCCCTTGCACAACCTCCTCACCCCGACCTTTCGTGAACTAACACTCGCACTTGACTTTTCCCCCCTTACTAGCTCAGACTTTGCTGATAGCTACTTTATTGAGATAAGATGACTGTGATATGTGTTTGTCCCACCTAGCTATCTTAAGATGAATGCACTAATTGTAAGTAGCTCTGGATAAGAATGCCTGCTAAATGACTAACATGTCAAAATGTACTTGCCTCTCTCGTGTGCTATGTGTTCTAACAAGGAGCGAATCACAAACTCAGAAATTTGTATTCCTGTCCTGGTCCACCCCCCCCCCCCCCCCACCCTCACCAAAAAGGAGAGAGGGCAAAGAGGTAGTCAGAAAAATTACTGAAAACAAATTCAAGAAACAAGGAGAAAATCAAGGGAAAGTCTGAGGAGAAGGAAAGTGTGTACTCTAAGCCAACATTTTTATGGGGATTTCATTTCGATGGCATGATCCCTAACTCCTTCATATCTTTTGGCTGGTCATGTTTGAATTAACGATTGTAACGGTTGGTGTAGCCAGCTCTACTGGGGCAGCTTTGAAGTCCCGTCGGCCCACAACTAAATTCATCTGATATACACAGCTTCCTCATGTTTAAAACATGTGGAAAAGCAGGCTCTTGTTGTTGTTCTTGGGCAGAAAGCAAGGATTTCTACCTTCTTTTCCTATGGCTTTGGTAAACAGACTATAGTGGAGAAAATTATGAGTGATGCTGACAGGCAGGTAAACAGGGGATGAGAGAGAGAGAGAGCGAGAGAGAGCGAGAGAGAGGTAATGGGAGGGGATGATAAGAGGAGGCAGAGAGAGAGGTTGAGGGAGAAATATGATCAGTGGCTCACAGAAACATCTGATACAGCTTTATTGTAGAGGAGAAAGTCAAAGTGTTGAGTGATGGTGACAATGCAGTAAACAGTGGGGTGAAGAGGGGGTGAGATGAGGCAGCCAGAGAGTAGCATAGATCTAATGGCCATGTGTTGGCGTGACGACCGACTTGGTCTATTTATTTGGAGAGGCTCTGGAAAGGCCGGGCTGTATCATCCAGCTATAATACAACAATGATTACCCCGAAAATAGATCTCAGATGGGAGTCCTGTTAGACTACACTGCACAGCCACTGACCAGAGAGAGGGTGGAAGGCAGAGAGAGAAAGAAAGGGAAAGGGAGTAGGAGGGAGCAAGAGACAGAGAGAGAGAGAGAGTAGGAGGGAGAGAGAGACAGAGAGTGGAAGAGGGAGAGAGAAAGAGAGAGAGAGAGAGTAGGAGGGAGAGAGAGACAGAGAGTGGAAGAGGGAGAGAGAAAGAGAGAGAAAGAGAGTAGGAGGGAGAGAGAGTAGGAGGGAGAGAGAAAGAGAGAGAGAGAGAGTAGGAGGGAGAGAGAGACAGAGGGGAAGGAAGAGAGAAAAAGAGAGAAAGAGAGTAGGAGAAATAGACAGAGCGGGAGAAGGAGAGGGGGAATGAGAGAGAGGGGGAGAGAGAGATAAAGAGAGAACGAAATGGAGAGAGGAAAGGAGAAACAGAAAGAATGCAGAAGAGAAGAAACAGTCTTTGTGTGAGGTAAGTAGGAGATAGACAGGAGTTTGGAAGACAGAGAAAGAGGTTATACTCAGGTTACTCAGGTTATACTCTTTTACGCTGCTGCTACTCTCTGTTTATCATATATGCATAGTCACTTTAACTATACATTCATGTACATACTACCTCAATTGGCCCGACTAACCAATGCTCCCGCACATTGGCTAACCGGGCTATCTGCATTGTATCCCGCCAACCACCAACCCCTCTTTTATGCTACTGTTACTGTCTGTTTATCATATAATGATAGTCACTTTAACCATATCTACATGTACATACTACCTCAATCAGCCTGACTAACCGGTGTCTGTATGTAGCCTCGCTACTTTTATAGCCTCGCTACTGTATATAGCCTCACTACTGTTTTTCACTGTCTTTTCACTGTTGTTTTATTTCTTTACTTACCTACTGTTCACCTAATACCTTTTTTGCACTATTGGTTAGAGCCTGTAAGTAAGCATTTCACTGTAAGGTGAAACCTGTTGTATACGGCGCACATGACAAATACATTTTGATTTGATTTGATTTGATCACGTCGACAGATCTTGGAAATACCTGTCCTGACCTCTGCCTCACAGGAAGCTTCCCCACTAACAGGGTCCTGGGTCTGTCCCATAGAGTTAGATAGAGGACTCTAGATGGCTATAACCTGTTTTAGCATAGACATGGAGATAGCCTCAATGGCGCTGCCCATGCTGTCACAGACAACATAATGGCACAGATACAAAGATGAGTCCTCTATCTAAGTGTATCATCTATCCCTAAACCTCCCCGTCCAAACTCTAAGGCCACAGCCATTGTTCCCCAAACCGGATCACTGTCCTATCGTCTTTACCTGCCTTCAGTCAAAAGCCCTGAGGGTGTTTGAGCGGAATGGAAGTGATGTCACAATGTCTTTAGGTGTTGTTGACAGAACTCGAATAACTCTCTTCTTCTGCTCAAGTCTGCCAAAGCATTGTCTTAGGGCCAAATGTTTGCTATAAACTAGTGCAAAACATGCACCGCTGCAAATCCTTAGTTGATTTAGCTGCCTGTCACAATCTAGAAGCTCTAAAACACCCAGAATATAACCATAATCTGTTGAAAAATGGACAGCCAAACAAAGATGAAGAGACACTTGGATCAATGTGAACATGGCAACAAAACAAACTCCTAAAAGATGAGACGGAGAAACAAAACCACTGGTCTAGAGATGAACAGATAAATTAGAACCCTGCCGGTTGCAGAAATGAAACATAGGGACTCTTTGTTAAGCAAAGAAGACAATAATCCAGTAATGAGACACTCCCTGGATTCCAAGAATCATTGTTGTGAAGGTCCTCCTTTGATCTGGCTGGTCAAGTTTCCCCCACAGAGCAGTAGTTTGGATGGCTGTGGTGAAGTTTACTAGCTTACAGCCCAGCTAGTTGTGGCTCTAAACACTCGAATAACAACCAGGAAGATCAATGGATCCACCCAATGGATGAACACCATTGAAGATTTATGGCTATGACACTGGATGAGAGGTTAATTATGATGGGACTTCTGTAAAAGGGATATAGAGTCCACCCATTCCACCCTTCATCATTCTCTTCATGACAAAGTAGAGGAGTTTATTTTGGCATTGCTCCACAGAACTAACTGTCTGTCTGTCTGTCTGTCTGTCTGTCTGTCTGTCTGTCTGTCTGTCTGTCTGTCTGTCTGTCTGTCTGTCTGTCTGTCTGTCTCTCACACACACACACACACACACACACACACACACACACACACACACAAAGGCCAGATGTGATGTTGACAGGAGGGCTGCTGTCTGGCTTAGTGCTCAAAGTGTCCAGGACTGAAGCCTTGGCATGTTGGAGGAAACCAGGGCTGGAGGGAGGGAGGGGAGCAGTGATCTCAGCCTCTCTGCTACAGAAAACACTGAGACAAAACAAGTCATACATAATGAAACCATGTCTTGGTCAGGTTTCATGGATATGTTCACATTTTGGGTCTCTAGTAGGCGTAACAATAACAGTGAGGTCAAGGAAAACGCACATGCACAAACACACACACGCGCACACGCAGACAAACCAATGAACACACAGTTATTGAACATTAAACATACAGATTACATATCTGTTACGATGAATCAGTCAGCAGAATCTAACAGCGAATCACAACTCTTTGACAGAGCTCAGTATTGGCTTTCACTGGTTAGGAAGTTTACACAGAACACTTCCTAGAACTACCTCGGCCAATCAGAATCAGTACACCAGGGACCAATAACAAGGTCATAAAAAGCTCAATAATAACTGAGTTAAGGAGAAATTAAGGAATAGGGACTTAATAAAATAAGAGGGATGATGAGAGGAGTGTTGGATGATCCAGTTAAGGACACATGAGGAATGAGGGAGAGACAATAAAAATAAAAAGAGAGAATAAAGGAGAACATGATGAGGGGATGGGTTGGGAGGACAGGAGGTATTTCAGGAGGGACATGTGCAGGGTCAAAAGTGAGGGAATGTCCGGTCAGGGTCAATCGTACACATACATACACACTCATGCACACACGCGCATATACACACAAACAGACCCCAGCAAACAGACGGAACAGACACTGACCTCTCTGGTCAAACAGGACTTCCTGGTAAAGACACAGGAGAGACAGACAGACCCAGATGTTAAAACGCTCAAAGTCAAAGGTCAGGGGTCAGGTGAAAACCTGGTCCTATGCCCCGAGGACCAGCAGACACAAAATAGGGCAGAGGTGACGGGAAGTGGTGCCCTGGGGCAGTCGTGTGTTTGTGGATTTGGTTGCGTGCAAGGGGTGTGTGTGTGTGTGTTTTCATGTGTACGTGCGAGCATGTAAGAATGTGTGTGAGAAATAGGGTGTGTGTCCGTGTGAGAATGATTGGATTCATTTGTATATGTGCTTGTGGCTTTAGTGTGCGTGACTAGGAAAACAAACCCTCCTCTCTATAGCGTGACCATCGTCAGTATATCTCCAGTACGTATGCACGACTACACATGGCTGTACCGCAGACAGGCAGATTTCCTGTGCTAGTTCTGAGTAGGTAGGCCTGGCCCGTTCCAGCAGATGCTACAGATAGGAGAGCGTTCCAGTGGTTAAACAGACAGACAAGCCAACCTACTGCACCACAGAGCCCAGAAGGGACATCTGCAGGTCCTTTCACGGCTCACTGAGAGGCTGCGTGTCAGAGGCTGGATGGAGAGCTCTCTCTGTGGGCTGGCCCAGCACGGATGAGCCCTTCTCTGGAGCTCAGAGTAAGAGCTAGAAGAGGCTGGACCCAGCACGAGCAGCACACCACTAGAAGAGGCTGGACCCAGCACGAGCAGCACACCACTAGAAGAGGCTGGACCCAGCACGAGCAGCACACCACTAGAAGAGGCTGGACCCAGCACGAGCAGCACACCACTAGAAGACGCTGGACCCAGCACGAGCAGTACACCACTAGAGCAGGCGGAGGAGGTACTGGGACTCCCTGTGTTTGAGTGTGTGCATATGTGTGTGTGTGTGTGTGTGTGTGTGTGTGTGTATGTGTGTGTGTGTGTGTGTGTGTGTGTGTGTGTGTGTGTGTGTGTGTGTATACTACATACCGTAATCAGTGCATGAACTGGACACCACGTGATTCAGCACCTAACACCAAGCTTCCATGTGAGAGACACATGATCACACACTCACCTCTCCTTTCTTATCCCCCCCATCCCAGTTGACCTGCTGTCAGCCAGACTAGAGTTCAGAGCTACAGCTAAAGACTACTGACTACAGTACAGCTAACTACTACTGACTACAGTAATGCTAAATGATGCTGACTACAGTACAGCTAAAGACTACTGACTACAGTACAGATAACTATTACTGACTACAGTACAGCTAAAGACTACTGACTACAGTACAGCTAAAGACTACTGACTACAGTACAGCTAAAGACTACTGACTACAGTACAGCTAAAGACTACTGACTACAGTACAGCTAAATACTACTGACTACAGTACAGCTAAAGACTACTGACTACAGTACAGCTAAAGACTACTGACTACAGTACAGCTAAAGACTACTGACTACAGTACAGCTAAATACTACTGACTACAGTACAGCTAAAGAATACTGACTACAGTACAGCTAAAGAATACTGACTACAGTACAGCTAAAGACTACTGACTACAGTACAGATAACTATTACTGACTACAGTACAGCTAAAGAATACTGACTACAGTAAAGCTTAATACTACTGACTACAGTACAGCTAAAGAATACTGACTACAGTACAGCTAAACACTACTAACTAACAGTACAGCTAAACACTACTGACTACAGTACAGCTAAATACTACTGACTACAGTACAGCTAAATACTACTGACTACAGTACAGCTAAAGAATACTGACTACAGTACAGCTAAATACTACTGACTACAGTACAGCTAAAGAAAACTGACTACAGTACAGCTAAATACTACTGACTACAGTACAGCTAAAGACTACTGACTACAGTACAGCTAAATACTACTGACTAACAGTACAACTAAATACTACTGACTACAGTACAGCTAAATACTACTGACTACAGTACAGCTAAATACCACTGACTACAGTACAGCTAAATACTACTGACTAACAGTACAACTAAATACTACTGACTACAGTACAGCTAAATACTACTGACTACAGTACAGCTAAATACTACTGACTACAGTACAGCTAAATACTACTGACTACAGTACAGCTAATTACTACTGACTACAGTACAGCTAAATACTACTGACTACAGTACAGCTAAATACTACTGACTACAGTACAGCTAAATACTACTGACTACATTACAGCTAAATACTACTGACAATAGTACAGCTAAATACTACTGACTACAGTACAGCTAAATACTACTGACTACAGTACAGCTAAATACTACTGACTACAGTACAGCTAAATACTACCGACTACAATACATGAAGAGCAGGAGATCAAACCAGGACAGGACAGGAGTGGCTGTATCCCTGCTGGCTCCAACATGAACACAACCAGAAGAGAAGAGAGGGAGGGAGGGAACGCAAGGGAAAAAGAAGAGAGACAGAGAAACAGGGCAAGAACGGAAGTGATGATGGAGAAAGAGCAAGAGCAAGAGCGACAGTGACATTGGGAAAGAGAGTATTAGAAAGAGACAGCACAATTAACAGAGAGAGAGACAGTCTGACAGAAAGAGTGGTGTGGGGGCTGTGCTTTGGCAAAGTGGGTGGGGTTATATCCTGCCTGTTTGGCCCTGTCCGGGGGTATCATCGGATGGGGCCACAGTGTCTTCTGACCCCTCCTGTCTCAGCCTCCAGTATTTATGCTGCAGTAGTTTATGTGTCGGGGGGCTAGGGTCAGTCTGTTACATCTGGAGTATTTCTCTTGTCTTATCCGGTGTCCTGTGTGAATTTAAATATGCTCTCTCTAATTCTCTCTTTCTCTCTGTCTTTCTTTCTCTCGGAGGACCTGAGCCCTAGGACCATGCCTCAGGACTACCTGGCATGATGACTCCTTGCTGTCCCCAGTCCACCTGGCCGTGCTGCTGCTCCAGTTTCAACTGTTCTGCCTGCGGCTATGGAACCCTGACCTGTTCACCGGACGTGCTTGTTGCACCCTCGACAACTGCTATGATTATTATTATTTGACCATGCTGGTCATTTATGAACATTTTAACATCTGGATATGTTCTGTTATAATATCCACCCGGCACAGCCAGAAGAGGACTGGCCACCCCTCAGAGCCTGGTTCCTCTCTAGGTTTCTTCCTAGGTTTTTGGCCTTTCTAGGGAGTTTTTCCTAGGGAGTTTTTCCTAGCCACCGTGCTTCTTTCACATGCATTGCTTGCTGTTTGGGGTTTTAGGCTGGGTTCCTGTACAGCACTTTGAGATATCAGCTGATGTACGAAGAGCTATATAAATAAATTTGATTTGAAAGAGACAGTCTGACAGAGAGAGAGAGACAAGCTGACAGAAAGAGAGTCTGACAGAGAGAGAGACAAGCTGACAGAAAGAGAGTCTGACAGAGAGAGAGACAGGCTGACAGAAAGAGAGAGAGACAGAGAGAGAGAGACAGGCTGACAGAAAGAGAGTCTGACAGAGAGAGAGACAGTATGACAGAGAGAGAGACAGTCTGACAGAGAGAGACAGTCTGACAGACAGAGAGAGAGAGACAGTTTGACACAGAGAGAGAGAGACAGTCTGACAGAGAGAGAGACCGTCTGACAGAGAGAGAGACCGTCTGACAGAGAGAGAGACAGTCTGACAAAGAGGGACAGTCTAACAGAGAGAGAGAGAGACAGTTTGACAGAGAGAGAGAGACAGTCTGACAGAGAGAGAGACCGTTTGACAGAGAGAGAGACCGTTTGACAGAGAAAGAGAAAGACTGACAGAGAGAGAGACAGTCTGACAAAGAGAGGGACAGTCTGACAGAGAGAGAGACAGGCTGACAGAGAGAGAGACAGTCTGACAGAGAGAGAGACAGTCTGACAGAAAGAGACAGTCTGACAGAAAGGTACTAACTTGTGGAAACAGCTGAATATAGCTACATAATCTATTCCAATGGGGTGCTTGAGATCTGAACAGATCCAGTTTAGTTGAACGAGACAGCCTATAGAGAGGAGGTCAGAGACCTGGCCGGGTGGTGCCAGAATAACAACCTATCCCTCAACGTAACCAAGACTAAGGAGATGATTGTGGACTACAGGAAAAGGAGGACCGAGCACGCCCCCATTCTCATCGAAGGGGCTGTAGTGGAGCAGGTTGAGAGCTTCAAGTTCTTTCGTGTCCACATCACCAACAAATTAACATGGTCCAAGCACACCAAGACAGGTGTGAAGAGGGCACGACAAAACCTATTCCCCCTCAGGAGACTGCAAAGATTTGGCATGGGTCCTCAGATCCTCAAAAGGTTTTACATCTGCAACATCGAGAGCATCCTGACTGGTTGCATCACTGCCTGGTATGGCAATTGCTCGGCCTCTGACCGCAAGGCACTACAGAGGGTAGTGCGTACGGCCCAGTACATCACTGGGGCTAAGCTGCCTGCCATCCAGAGGAAGGCCCTAAAAATTGTCAAAGACCCCAGCCACCCCAGTCATAGACTGTTCTCTCTTCTACCGCATGGCAAGCGGTACCGGAGTGCCAAGTCTTGAACCAAAAGGCTTCTCAACAGTTTTTACCCCCAAGCCATACGACTCCTGAACAGGTAATCAAATGGCTACCCGGACTATTTGCATTGTGTGCCCCCCCCCCAACCCCTCTTTTTACGCTGCTGCTACTCTCTGTTTATCATATATGCATAGTCACTTTAACCATATCTATATGTACATACTACCTCAATCAGCCTGACTAACCGGTGTCTGTATGTAGCCTCGCTACTTTTATAGCCTCGCTACTGTATATAACCTGTCTTTTTACTGTTGTTTTATTTCTTTACTTACCTATTGTTCACCTAATACCTTTTTTGCACTATTGGTTACAGCCTGTAAGCATTTCACTGTAAGCTCTACACCTGTTGTATTCGGCCCACGTGACAAATAAACTTTGATTTGATTTGAGTTCTTCAGCACCTATCATGAGGTGGTCAGTAGTGACAGGGTTATGAGTCTCTCTCTCTCTCTCTCTCTCCCTCTCTGGGACAGAGGTAGGGTTGGCGCTAGGCTACCGATGACACTCCTAAACATTGCCACTTCAATAAAGGCAACTCTTCATAATTGAGTCAGTTCAATTATTCTACCCAGCATCTCAAGAGATATAATGTGTGTTCGACTCTTAAAATGTAGGTTTTTAATTTTACTATGGCGCCATTGATTGGGTATGCCCCCTGAGTAGCAATACTCTCTCTACATCACACAACATGGTGTCAGTGTTCTCTACTGGCCAGCACCAGTGATGCACAGCCCTGTGACAATCCTCCAAAGAGCTGTCTCTATGGTCTACATGAGTGCTGTGATACCCTGTCTTACTCAATCTCAACCAGTATTAACACACAAGACCCAAACACAGCCTGAACAGCCGGTTAGATAGTCTATGTCAATGACATATGGATCCTTCTGAGTAAAACACAATCACTGTTTATTAACATAGCTGTGGAGATGATGGTCTGTGGTTAGGATGAGCAGAGCAGCAGAGGACATTGTCTTGTGCAACACAATGTCAGAATAAACAGCTTCCACAAGCAGAGACCGCGGAGCACTTGATGTGGTTTCCTCTACAACAACGGACAACATAAATGGACAATTTACTCTGGAATGTTTCTGTTGGGGTGCCAGAGAGAGAGAGAGAGAGAGAGAGAGAGAGAGAGAGAGAGAGAGAGAGAGAGAGAGAGAGAGAGAGAGACTAAAGAGGGGTTATGAAATAGAAATGTAACAGTCACAAGGCATCCTGGGGACACAGTCTCTGAGGATCTTCCAGAGAGTTTAAAATGTAAGTCCTGAGAAACATGGCTGGATAAGTTTCAGGTGGCACTGCATGTTAAGTCAGAATGAACGTAGCGTCATCAGATAATAAATATACTGAATGGCAGACAGCATGTTAAGTTGCAGTCGGAAGTTTACATACAATTAGGTTGGAGTCATTCAAACTGTTTTTTCAACCGCTCCACACATTTCTTGCTAACAAACTATAGTTTTGGCCAGTTGGTTAGGACATCTACTTTGTGCATGACACAAGTAATTTTTCCAACAATTGTTTACAGACACTTTATTTCACTTATAATTGTCACGCCCTGACCTGAGAGAGACGGTTTATTTCTCTATTTTATTAGGTCAGGGTGTGGGGTGGGCATTCTATGGTTTATATTTCTATGGTTTGGCCAGGTATGGTTTCTAATCAGAGGCAGCTGCCTATCGTTGTCTCTGATTGGGAACCATACTTAAGCAGCCCTTTTCCCTCCTTGAGTTGTGTGGTCTTATTTTTGTACTGCTTTGTAAAGCCTGCAAGACGTGACGGTCGTTTTTCCATTGTTTATTATTTTGTTTAAGTGTTCAGATTTAAAATAAATATCAAGATGAACACATACCACGCTGCACCTTGGTCTACTCCTTTTGACGATCGTTACAATAATTCACTGTATCACAATTCCAGTGGGTCAGAAGTTTACATACACTAAGTTGACTGTGCCTTTAAAAAGCTTGGAAAATTCCAGAAAATATGTCATGGCTTTAGAAGCTTCTGATAGGCTAATTGCCATCATTCGAGTCAATTGGAGGTGTACGTGTGGATGTATCACAAGGCCTACCTTCAAACTCAGTGCCTCTCTGCTTTACATCATGGGAAAATCAAAAGAAATCAGCCAAGACCTCAGAAAAAAAAAATTGTAGACCACAAGTCCGGTTCATCCTTGGGAGCAATTTCCAAACGCCTGAAGGTACCACGTTCATCTGTACAAGCAATAGCACGCAAGTATAAACACCATGGGACCACACAGCCTTCATACCGCTCAGGAAGGAGACGCGTTCTGTCTCCTAGAGATGAAAGTACTTTGGTGCAAAAAGTGCAAATCAACAGCAAAGGACCTTGTGAAGATGCTGGAGGAAACATGTACAAAAGTATCTATATCCATAGTAAAACGAGTCCTATATCGACATAACCTGAAAGGCCACTCAGCAAGGAAGAAGCCACTGCTTCAAAATAAAGTGGTGATCCTAACTGACCTAAGACAGGGAATTGTTACTAGGATTAAATGTCAGGAATTGTGAAAAACTGAGTTTAAATGTATTTGGCTAAGGTGTATGTAAACCTCCGACTTCAACTGTATGACGTTGTGTGGGCGAGCGGTTTGCTGATGTCAACGTTGTTGTCACGGGCGTCGTAAGGATAGGACCAAGGCGCAGTGGGTAAAGTGCTCATCTTCTTAATTTATTTAAAGAAAACACTTAAACAAAATAAACAAACGACGAAAACAGTTCCATAAGGCTCCCAGGCTATACAGAAAATAACCACCCCCAAAACACAAGTGAAACAAACCACAACTAAATATGGCCTCCAATTAGAGACAACGGCAACTAGCTGCCTCTAATTGGAGGTCATTACCAAAAACCCAACATAGAAATAGAAAATTAGATATAAACATAGATATTGATAAAATAGAACCTAAACCCAAAAACACCGATACACACAAAACAAACACCCCCTGCCACGCCCTGACCAAACTACAATGACAAATAACCCCTTTACTGGTCAGGACGTGACAGTTGTGAACAGAGTGCCCCATGGTGGCGGCAGAGTTATGGTATGGGTAGGAATAAGCTATGGACAATGAACACAATTGCATTTTATTAATGGCAATTTGAATGCACAGAGATACCGTGATGAGATCCTGATGCCCTTCATCCACCGCCATTACCTCATGTTTCAGCATGATAATGCACGGTCTCATGTCGCAAGGATCTGTACATAATTCCTGGAAGATGAAAATGTCCCAGTTCTTCCATGGCCTGCATACTCACCAGACATGACACCCACACCCATTGAGCATGTTTGGGATGCTCTGGATCGACGTGTTTGACAGCATGTTCCAGTTCCCGCCAATATCCAGGAACTTCGCTCAGCCATTGAAGAGGAGGGGGACAACATTTCACAGGCCACAATCAACAGCCTGATCAACTCTATGCGAAGGAGATGTGTCATGCTGCTTGAGGCAAATTATGGTCACACCAGACATTGACTGGTTTTCTGATCCACGCCCCTACCTTTTTTTTAAGGTATCTGTAACCAACAGATGCATATCTGTATTCCCAGTCAAGCAAAATCCATAGATTAGGGCCTAATGAATTAATTAATTGACTGATTTCCTTATATGAACTGTAACTCAGTAAAATCTTTGAAATTGTTTCATGTTGCATTCATATTTTTGTTCAGTGTAGTTATTAAGCTTAGGACTGGACGTCCTAAGTGCCTCTGACTTGAGAAACACAGAGAGGGGACTGGACAGCAATTACTACATCCAGCCAAATAAATAAGCAACAATCAGCTTTTACATCATGGAAAACAGCATGTCATTGTTTAATGTTGATCCTCTCTTTCCTCATCATAAGCTAGCTATTAGCTGTCCTCATTTCTGCCCAATGACGACTGCCAACACAGAGAGATGAAAACCACAAAACAGGTGTTAATTGGGCCCTTTCACATCTCCCGGACAGACCGTATCCCTACCCGCAGCCGGGACACACGGCTGGTGTTTGCTGGCTGTTTTACTCCTTTTGTTGAATCAGTTCTTTCTAGAACTGATGCACAATGGAGATGTTTGACCGTTGATTTCATTTAAAATGCTGTTGGTTCAGATTCAATCTTAAACCAGGAAAAACAAGAGGGAACAAGACAACATGTCTCTCCTCTCTCTTATTGTTAAATCTTTTCCTTCCGTCTATTAAACAGTATGAGTCTCTGGATTGTCCCTGGAGTAGAGTGGAGACTAAACCACCCCTCAACACACCCAAACACCATCCCCCTCAAAGCATATAGGTCCAGTTCAAAGTTACGGCTCAGTCGGCCTGAAACTGTGTGAGTGACAGACATTCCTTATCTGTCTGTTCTGAACATTGTGTCGTGGTGAGCATGCTCCAGTCAAACCCCAACCCCCTTCATCCCCAACCCCTTCAACCCCCTCCAACCCCAACCTCTCCAACCCCCTCCAACTCAACCTCCTCCAACCCCACCCCTCCAACCACCTCCAACTCAACCCCCTCCAACTCAACCCCCTCCAACTCAACCTCCTCCAACCCCTCCCCTCCAACCACCTCCAACCCCACCCCTCCAACCACTTCCAACCACCTCCAACTCAACCCCCTCCAACTCAACCCCTTCCAACCCCAAACCCTCCAACCCCTCCATCTCAACCCCCTCCAACCCTCTCCAACTCAACCCCTACCAACCCCAAATCCTCCAACCCCCCCAACCCTCTCCAACCCCCTCCAACCCCACCCCTCCAACCCCCTCCAACTCAACCCCCTCCAACTCAACTCCCTCCAGCCCCAAACCCTCCAACCCCCTCCAACCTCAACCCCCTCCAACCCCAACTTCTCCAACCCCTCCAGCCCCAACCCCTCCAACCCCCCTCCCATGATGTGGAGTTAACCAGGCATGACGGCCCCCTCAGCCCCACACCTCAGATCAGGTATCCCCTCTCAGTCAGGAGGGCAGGCTGAGCAGAGCTGTGGCCCAGACAGGATGAGGGTGACAGGGGAACAACAGACCTCATGTGTCCCTAAATCCCCTATACGCCATACTCTACTGGGGACCTATAGACCTACATAAAGGGATAACCTATAAAGTCAAAGTGATTTAAGATTCAAAAAGTGTTATTTCAAAGCAAGGGTGTCTGACAACGTTTCAACCATTGCCTGAATGGTCTCTTCACCTAACATTTAGTGCATATGTACAAATATGGTGTTCAGACAATTTGTACGTCTTACAGCTGTTTACGTTCATTCTCTTAGTTGAGTACATCTTCAGGACCCCGATGAGTTGTCTGAAAAGAGAAACAGAGATCTGGCTGGGTTTCCCTGGCACACAGGGAGGAAGACAGATCTGGCTGGGTTTCCCTGGCACACAGGGAGGAAGACAGATCTGTCTGGGTTTCCCTGGAACACAGGGAGGAAGACAGATCTGGTTGGGTTTCCCTGGCACACAGGGAGGAAGACAGATCTGGTTGGGTTTCCCTGGCACACAGGGAGGAAGACAGATCTGGTTGGGTTTCCCTGGAATACAGGGAGGAAGACAGATCTGGCTGGGTTTCCCTGGCACACAGGGAGGAAGACAGACCTGGCTGGGTTTCCCTGGAATACAGGGAGGAAGACAGATCTGGCTGGGTTTCCCTGGCACACAGGGAGGAAGACAGATCTGTCTGGGTTTCCCTGGAACACAGGGAGGAAGACAGATCTGGCTGGGTTTCCCTGGAATACAGGGAGGAAGATGGAGATCTGGTTCTGAGTAGACTAGAGAGAGGTCTCAGTCTGGAAAGCATAACCTCATCTACAGTAGGACCTGGAGGTTTTCCTGCTCAGCTCATAGTCAGGAAAACAATCCTGTTCCTTAAATATATCCAACAAGCATTGTATTGTTGGTTAACCCTCCTACCATAACACCAGGGGTTTTCCCATTGGTTTAAGTTTGAGGGTCTCCCCCTCCTCATCACTAGTTTCACTGCTTTATTAATAGCTATTAGCCAAATTAATGATTTCAAAGCAGCCAGTTGTGAGTCATCCACTTCCAACACAAACAAACGAGAAGTGAGAGGGAAGTGGAGCCAGCAATCAGTGACATCACCGCTACCCAGGGTCCCATCTGGCCTGGCGCTGTGTTAGTAACAGGCTGATTAATGGAAGCCTGGTGGAGAGGACAGAGTTGGTTTGTGTTACAGCTCTCTCTCGCTCTCTCTCTCACTCTCTCTCTCACTCTCTCTCTCGCTCTCTAAATCAGAGACAACAGACACGATAGTTGCAGGTCACAGCAGTCACAGGTGGTCAGCACATTGATTGGAGAGAGTTAACATTACATCTCACAATGACACAAAGCATATACACACACCCGCACACACTCAATGTTAAACAGCAGAATAAAATAAAACACTTTACACTTGATTTGTACCATAAAAGAACAGTGTGTACAATAGTCACACACACACACACACACACACACACACACACACACACACACACACACTAAATGTCAGACGTGCTGAAGGCTGAGTATAATATGTAGTATTATTTTCAAGAGGAAGGGACCCCTCTGGTGTTCTTGTAGTGGGCCCCAGATATGGCAAGAGGCGCAGCGATGGTGTGTGTGTAAAGAACAAGCCCAAACTACAGTATAATTTGTTTCCAGCTATTCTAAGTACCAGAAACATCCCATAATAATAAGCTGTAATGGTCCATGTGTCCTTGTTAAATAAAGCTCATACATCATCGTAACCCTACACCCCCCCCCCCCCCCCCCCCCCCCCCCCGGCTGCCCAACCCACACACACTCCCCGCATGGTATTTCCTGCAGGCTATTGGTTGCCAAGGTTACCGTCGGGGTTAGAAAAACGAGGTCCACGGAGCCCTAATCAGAGATGAATGGGCCCTTCCCCCTGTGAATGACTACTAAGCACATGCATACAAACTCACACACACACACACACACACACACAAATGTGGGCATGCAAACAGTCCTCCATATGTGAACCTTTCTTGTTCCTGTGATCCAGAGTAGAGGGGCAGAGATTGGGGCTGGGCGGGCCTGCTCTCACCTAATGGGGAACCCAGACACAAGCAGAAACTTGATCATGTCCTGTCCTAATCAGCATCACAACACGTTATAACCTCTCTATGATCCTCTTATCACCACCTATCCCCAATACAAACTATTTAACCCCGAACACAAACACACACTGCCTGGACACACACAGCCACAGAATGCCTGGACACACACAGACACACACTGCCTGGACACACACTTCTACTTATTACGTATCTAATTCTGCACACACACGCACGCTGAACACACCCATGCACGCTGAACACACCCATGCACACTGAACACACACATGTACGCTGAACACACACACGTACGCTGAACAAACACACATACGCTGAACAGCATCAGTCTGCCTGTACATACACGCGTACACACACACACTTACTGTATCCACACACACACACACACACACACACACACACACACACACACACACACACACACACACACACACACACACACACACACACACACACACACACACACACACACACACACACACACACATCCCAGCACCAAATCCTTCTCCAGGCTGTTCAACATTCAGCAACACTTGGTCCACCTTACCCTTTCACATTTGTTTTCTATTTTCTCGAACAGTTTATTCTTTATTAACGTAAACATCAATGTTGTGCTTTTATCTATACAATATTGTCCTTGATATGATGTAGATGTATTCATGAGTAGGGACTCCACAGGGCTAGTTAGAGTAGGGCTTCCCCTGCCAGTCTCTCTCTCTCTCTAACACCCCTCTCCACTCTAGCAAAGCTGGATAAATGTCATATCATCAATTATTTGTTTAAGCAAGTCATTTAAAACACACAACCATATTGTACACAGTTAAAACACACAACCATATTGTACACAGTTAAAACACACGACCATATTGTACACAGTTAAAACACACAACCATATTGTACGCAGTTAAAACACACAACCATATTGTACACAGTTAAAACACACTTAATATAATACATAAATAAAATCAGTTTTAGGTTGTAGTTATTATAGGAATTATGACGCGTCGACTATTTCTCTCTATCCTATTTGTATTTCATATACCTTTGACTATTGGATGTTCTAATAGGCACTTTAGTATTGCCAGCCTAATCTCAGGAGTTGATAGGCTTGAAGTCATAAACAGCGCTGTGAAGCAAGCATTGCTAAGAGCTGTTGGCAAACGCAGTAAAGTTTGAGTGAATGCTTACGAGCCTGTTGCTGCCTACCACCGCTCATTCAGACTGCTCTTTCAAATCATAGACTTAATTATAATATAATAAACACAGAAATACGAGCCGTTGGTCATTAATATGGTCAAATTCGGAAACTATCATTTCGAAAACAAAACGTTTATTCTTTCTGTAACGGCTGTCGTGGTGAATGGATGACCAAAACGCAGACGGGATGTGAATGCTCATCTTTCTATTTAATTAGAATAAAATGAACACAAAAAACAAAGAAACAATAGACCGACAGGAACAGTTAGCAGGCTAACATAAAGCAGTGCTAAAACAACAACCCACAAACCCCAGGTGAAAAACACACTCCTAATATATGACTCTCAATCAGGAACAACGATACCCAGCTGTTCCTGATCAGGAGTCACAAGACTAACACAGAAATAGAACAACTAGAAACTACATACAACACACAACTTCTGCCACGTCCTGACCAAATACTAAACAACTACTCCCTCTGCTAGTCAGGACGTGACACTTTCAGTGAAATACGGAACCGTTCCGTATTTTATCGAACGGGTGGCAACCCTAAGTCTAGATATTGCTGTTACATTGCACAACCTTAAATGTTATGTCATAATTACGTAAAATTCTGGCAAATTAGTTTGCAACGAGCCAGGCGGCCCAAACTGTTGCATATACCCTGACTCTGTGTGCAATGAACGCAAAAGAAGTGACACAATTTCCCTAGTTAATATATGCAGGTTTAAAAATATATACTTGTGTATTGATTTTAAGAAAGGCGTTGATGTTTATGGTTAGGCACACATTGGTGCAACGACAGTGCTTTTTTCGCAAATGCGCTTGTTAAATCACCCGTTTGGCGAAGTAGGCTGTGATTCAATGATAAATTAACAGGCACCGCATCGATTATATGCAACGCAGGACAAGCTAGATAAAACTAGTAATATCATCAACCATGTGTAGTTAATAACCAGTGATTGTGTGAAGATTGATTGTTTTTTATAAGATACATTGAATGCTAGCTAGCAACTTACCTTGGCTCCTTGTTGCACTCACGCAACAGGTGGTCAGCCTGCCACGCAGTTTCCTCGTGGAATGCACTGTAATCGGCCATAATCGGCATCCAAAAATGCCGATTACCGATTGTTATGAAAACTTGAAATCAGCCCTAATTAATTAATTGGTCGACCTCTAGTACAGACCATTCATTTTTTTAAATCCCTGCTGTCTGTCTGAGCAAAGAAACAAAGCATTGTTCTCCAACACGGTGACCCGTATACTGCACAGCGGTCTAAGTCACTGCATCTCAGTGCTTGAGGCATCACTATAGACACCCTGGTTCGAATCCAGGCTGTATCACAACCAGCCATGATTGGGAGTCCCATAGGCTGGCACACAATTGGCCCAGCTTCGTCCAGGTTTGGCCGGTGTAGGCCGTTATTGTAAATAAGAATTTGTTCTTAACTGACTTGCCTAGTTAAATAAAGATTACATTTACAAAAATTACCACCAATATGGTTTACATCAACCTTGAAATGAACGGAAACTCCCTCAGTAATTTTGTGTTCTAGCTAGTGAAAATTGAGTATTGGGATGTATTTTACGTGCAATTCTACACTCATTATTAAGTTCTTTCTTGTGCTTGTTTTAGCAGGTTTAGCAGAATGTCCCATCACTTTCTGATCAAAAATGTTTGTGAATCCCATATCTCCAGTGGTTGAGATGACAAAGCAGAAACACAGAAAGCTTTAAAACTGAAACAACTAATACAACACATATACAACACACATATACAGCACACACCAAAACAGACCTGGAGAATTACTGACACAACCCCGACTCGAGTTCCTACAAAAATCCACACAGGAACATTCCCAAATCCTGTTCAGAGATGAGATGATGATGATGATGAGGAGGAGGAATGTGTAGCAGTCAGTCCCCCCAAAAAACGGAACCACATGAGAGCAGGGTTTAGGGATTACAGTGTGTGTGTGTGTGTATTGGGGGGGAACAAACAGCCTGTGATCAATTGGTGTTCAAAGAAAGAGTTCCACCTCTACCTTTCCAAGAAAACAGACCTTTAGAGAAATGTGGATGACTTCACTATGTAAGACTCCTCTTTGTTTGGTTTTGCCTTAGGGGTGTGCTAACATGCAACCACTATGTGTGTTTGTGGTCCATTAAAGGTCCAAGTGGTGCCTGGGGTACCTTTAGTGTAACCGCTTCACTGACCAAAACCACAACCAGTCTGGTTCCTTCATACTCACCTGCATGTGAAACCCGTTATCTTAACCCACAATGAAACCAAATATTCCAGAGGTATAGATACTCGGCATTGTGAGTGACTCATGAGTCATTGATACAACTTCATCGTTGTTCTTATAATCAGGAAATCACACACACACACACACACACACACACACACACACACCAGTCGACATTCACCCGGTCGTCACTAGTTAAAACAGCCACAAAGTCAGAAAGCAAGCTTACTCAACCAATCAGATCAGGGAGTGTGATGACGCGTATTCCGGTTCAAGTTCAAGTTTGAGGACCAAATAACTAATGCCGCGTTGAAAACAACTGGAAACTTGGAACTGAGAATTCCCTGACTTCCGATTTCAGTGTGTTTAAGACGACTGGGTTCCCGACTCAGAATTCCAAGTCGGGAACTCGGGCATCTGTCTAGAGCTCCGACATTCCGACCTGAAGATCACTGGCGTCATGATTTGGCCTCTTTTTTTGAGTTCCCAGTTGTCTTGAAAGCACCATAAATACATTCGTGAACAAGACTTGAAAATATCACTATGAGAAAGGACAACAGTTTCGGGAAAAGGGTACGTTTTCTTCTCTTTCTTTAGATAACTAGTAGTAAACGTCTGCTACTCTCATCTAAAAATGAGCTAGCTAGCATTCTATTCCAAGCACAGAGTTAATCTATGTGTTCCGTTTCAAGTTGTGGGCACAAAGTCAATCAAAAGCCAAAGAGAAATATGCTGCTGAAATGAACAAGAACAAGGCAGTAAGTTCAAAGACAGATCACTGTAATTTATATCATACACTTTTACATCAATTTCATTTTAATAATCTTGAAGTACTGACCAACAATGGAATGTTCCTCAATAAAATTGAAGAAGATGGGACTGTAAGATTGAACTCTGAGGTCACTAAAGATCCCATGGCACTTATTGCAAGAGTATGTCATGCTGAGTACCATTTTATGTGTAAATCAAACTGTACTCCTATCATGTACTACTGTGTATAAAAGTACCATGTATGTAAAGTGTATGAATAATGTATATGTAAGAAAATATATGTAAAAAAAAGTAAAAGAAAGTTACTTTTGTCCTCTGAAGAGTGGGGTGGATGGGCCAATCAAATACATTAAAATAAAGATTATGTAAGTGGGGTTAGGGTGGGGAGTTTCTCCTTACACTATAAAGAGCTTTGGGTGTCTAGAAAAGAGCCATGTAAGTCCAATCAATGATTGTTATTGAAGACCATGCCTTTGTACAGAGACGGACACTGGTACAATATAACAAAAAGGTGGACTGCAAGGCTACTGTACAGTCTGGTCCCAGAGGACGTGATAGAATAGAGGTTCAGCAGTACAGATGTCTTCCTCTTGACCCCCTGACCCCTGACTGCACCAGCCCCAGGAGCCCCATCCCGCCACAACCACACACACACACACGGACAGCTATAAGGAAGTGTTTAGAGATGCCACTGTTGACAGGAAGAACTTCCCATTCAAACACGTTTTCAACAAGTGTACATGTATACGTGCATGGACCCAGAAACACTCACGCACACACACCATAAAAACCTTGTTAGGATGTGATTAGGAATACTGACTATGTGATTAGGAATACTGACTAGGTGATTAGGAATACTGACTAGGTGATTAGGAATACTGACTAGGTGATTAGGAATACTGACTAGGTGATTAGGAATACTGACTAGGTGATTAGGAATACTGACTAGGTGATTAGGAATACTGACTATGTGATTAGGAATACTGACTAGGTGATTAGGAATACTGACTAGGTGATTAGGAATACTGACTAGGTGATTAGGAATACTGACTATGTGATTAGGAATACTGACTAAGTGATTAGGAATACTTACTATGTAATTGGGAATACTGACTAGGTGATTAGGAATACTGACTAAGTGATTAGGAATACTGACTAGGTGATTAGGAATACTGACTAGGTGATTAGGAATACTGACTATGTGATTAGGAATACTGCCTATGTGATTAGGAATACTGCCTATGTGATTAGGAATACTGACTATGTAATTGGGAATACTTACTACGTGATTAGGAATACTGACTAGGTGATTAGGAATACTTACTATGTGATTGGGAATACTGACTATGTGATCTGGAATACTGACTATGTTATTAGGAATGCTGCCTATGTGATTAGGAATACTGACTAGGTCATTAGGAATACTTACTATGTGATTAGGAATACTGCCTATGTGATTAGGAATACTGCCTATGTGATTAGGAATACTGACTAGGTGATTAGGAATACTGACTATGTGATTAGGAATACTGACTAGGTGATTAGGAAAACTGACTAGGTGATTAGGAATACTGACTAGGTGATTAGGAATACTGACTAGGTGATTAGGAATACTGACTATGTGATTAGGAATACTGACTAAGTGATTAGGAATACTTACTATGTAATTGGGAATACTGACTAGGTGATTAGGAATACTGACTAAGTGATTAGGAATACTGACTAGGTGATTAGGAATACTGACTAGGTGATTAGGAATACTGACTATGTGATTAGGAATACTGCCTATGTGATTAGGAATACTGCCTATGTGATTAGGAATACTGACTATGTAATTGGGAATACTTACTACGTGATTAGGAATACTGACTAGGTGATTAGGAATACTTACTATGTGATTGGGAATACTGACTATGTGATCTGGAATACTGACTATGTTATTAGGAATGCTGCCTATGTGATTAGGAATACTGACTAGGTCATTAGGAATACTTACTATGTGATTAGGAATACTGCCTATGTGATTAGGAATACTGCCTATGTGATTAGGAATACTGACTATGTAATTGGGAATACTTACTACGTGATTAGGAATACTGACTAGGTGATTAGGAATACTTACTATGTGATTGGGAATACTGACTATGTGATCTGGAATACTGACTATGTTATTAGGAATGCTGCCTATGTGATTAGGAATACTGACTAGGTCATTAGGAATACTTACTAGGTGATTAGGAATACTGACTAGGTGATTAGGAATACTGACTAGGTGATTAGGAATACTGACTAGGTGATTAGGAATGCTGCCTATGTGATTAGGAATACTGACTAGGTGATTAGGAATACTGACTAGGTGATTAGGAATACTGACTAGGTGATTAGGAATACTGACTAGGTGATTAGGAATACTGACTAGGTGATTAGGAATACTGACTAGGTGATTAGGAATACTGCCTATGTGATTAGGAATACTGCCTATGTGATTAGGAATACTGACTAGGTGATTAGGAATACTGACTAGGTGATTAGGAATACTGACTAGGTGATTAGGAATACTGACTAGGTGATTAGGAATACTGACTAGGTGATTAGGAATACTGACTAGGTGATTAGGAATACTGACTAGGTGATTAGGAATACTGACTAGGTGATTAGGAATACTGACTAGGTGATTAGGAATACTGCCTATGTGATTAGGAATACTGACTAGGTGATTAGGAATACTGACTAGGTGATTAGGAATACTGACTAGGTGATTAGGAATACTGACTAGGTGATTAGGAATACTGACTAGGTGATTAGGAATACTGACTAGGTGATTAGGAATACTGACTATGTGATTAGGAATACTGACTAGGTGATTAGGAATACTGACTAGGTGATTAGGAATACTGACTAGGTGATTAGGAATACTTACTAGGTGATTAGGAATACTGACTAGGTGATTAGGAATACTTACTAGGTGATTAGGAATACTGACTATGTGATTGGGAATACTGACTATGTGATTAGGAATACTGCCTATGTGATTAGGAATACTGCCTATGTGATTAGGAATACTGACTAGGTGATTAGGAATACTTACCATGTGATTAGGAATACTGCCTATGTGATTAGGAATACTTACTATGTTATTAGGAATACTGACTATGTGATTAGGAATACTGACTATGTGATTAGGAATACTTACTATGTGATTAGGAATACTTACTATGTGATTAGGAATACTTACTATGTGATTGGGAATACTGACGAAAAGTAAAACATAGGTACAGGATTGTAATAATAAGTTGATCACGTACCTGAGGTAGCAGAGGAGACCATGAAGAATGGAATGGTTGTTGATGTCATGATGGAGATAGACAAGAGGGAGGGAAGAAGGGAGAGTCAGAACATTGTTAGTACAAATGATCAATTATTGAACTGCATTGCCTATTTGTTCAACAAAAATTGCTATTATTTTTGCATTCACGTGTGTGTGTGTGTGTGTGTGTGTGTGTGTGTGTATGTGTGTGTGTGTGTGTGACCCTGAACCCTCATCTGCCAGCACCTCCTACTCTGACACTACACATACCCAGAAGTCTGTCTGTCCCTCCACATTCCAACACACACACTCCCCCACCCCTCACACACTCTCCCCCTCACACCCACATTTCCCCACCCACAGTAGGTAGTAGCCCCACCCACCACACACACACACAAATAATTGCCCTCTAACACACTGCACATGTAAAATACTATATTCACTACGTATTAGATACATACTACCTACATGTTTATGCTATATTTACAATCCATGGAGGTCAGTTAGTCTCTGGTTGTGTCTGTCAGTGATAGGGTTGAATGAGAGGCACTCTCTAACTTCTGTCTGTGATCTGTGACAGTCGTGTGTGTGTGTGTGTGTGTGTGTGTGTGTGTGTGTGTGTGTGTGTGTGTGTGTGTGTGTGTGTGTGTGTGTGTGTGTGTGTGTGCGTGCGTGCGTGCGTGTGTGCGTGCGTGCGTCTAGAAGAGTCATATCCTATGTATCAGAGGGGCTGAGCAACAACCCAGCAATGTGATTTAGGCCTAGAACTATCCACCTGCAAACAATAAGGTGCGATAAACATCACATTCCATGTAAAACACCATGAGCAGTCTTATCTGTCTCTCTCTCACGCTGTCCTGTGACCTCTCTTCTGTCTTTCTCTTCTCTGTCTCTTCCTCATGCCACTTCTCTGAATGTATCTCTCCTTTATCCCTCGCTTTCACTCAGACTCTCATGCTTTCTTTCTTTCCTCTATCTGCCGTCCTCCCCCTGTCCCCCTCCTCCCTCTTTTCATATAGAAACAGAGGTCAGTAAGGCCAGCTCCTGTAGCCTCAGAGTGTTTACTGATAACGGTTGTCTTCAGAGAGCTTCCTCACCGTCCGCTAGCAGGCCTACAGAGCCTCAGCTCCTAGATCTGCTATCTATAATCATATTTTATTTCTCACATGCTTTGTAACCCACAGGTGTAGACTAGAGGCATGGCCGATAAATTAGGGCCGAATTCAAATTTTCATAACAATCGGTAATCTGCATTTTTGGACGCCGATTATGGCCGAATGGTTCCTTATTTCACTGGAAGAATAAACGTTTTGTTTTCGAAATTATAGTTTACGAATTTGACCATATTAATGACCAAAGGCTCGTACTTCTGTGTTTATTATATTATAATTAAGCCTATGATTTGATATTTGATAGAGCAGTCTGACTGAGCGGTGGTAGGCAGCAACAGGCTCGTAAGCATTCATTCAAACTTTACTGCGTTTGCCAACAGCTCTTAGCAATGCTTGATTTCTCAGCACTGTTTATGACTTCAAGCCTATCAACTCCCAAGATTAGGCTGGCAATACTAAAGTGCCTATTAGAACATCCAATAGTCAAAGGTATATGAAATACAAATAGAATAGAGAGAAATAGTCGACGCGTCATAATTCCTATAATAACTACAACCTAAAACTTCTTAACTGGGAATATTGAAGAACTGGGAATATTGAACCACCAGCTTTCATATGTTCTCATGTTCTGAGCAAGGAACTTAAACATTAGCTTTTTTACATGGCACATATTGCACTTTTACTTTCTTCTCCAACACTGTGTTATTGCATTATTTAAACCAAATTGAACATGTTTCATTATTTATTTGAGACTAAATAGATTTGATTTATGTATTATATTAAGTTAAAATAAAAGTGTCCATTCAGTATTGTTGTAATTGCCATTATTACAAATATATATATATATATATATATATATATATATATATATATATATATATATATATATATACAGTTGAAGTCGGAGTCATTAAAACTTGTTTTTCAACCACTCCACAAACTTCTTGTTAACAAACTATAGTTTTGGCAAGTTGGTTAGGACATATACTTTGTGCATGACACAAATCATTTTTCCAACAATTGTTAATTAACAGACAGATTATTTCACTTATAATTCACTGTATCACAATTCCAGTGGGTCAGACGTTTACATACACTAAGTTGACTATGCCTTTAAACAGCTTGGAAAATTCCAGAAAATTTACATTTACATTTACATTTAAGTCATTTAGCAGACGCTCTTATCCAGAGCGACTTACAAATTGGTGGATTCACCTTATGATATCCAGTGGAACAACCACTGTACAATAGTGCATCTAAATCTTTTAGGGGGGGGGGGGGGGGGTTAAAAGGATTACTTTATCCTATCCCAGGTATTCCTTAAAGAGGTGGGGTTTCAGGTGTCTCCGGAAGGTGGTGATTGACTCCGCTGTCCTGGCGTCGTGAGGGAGCTTGTTCCACCATTGGGGTGCCAGAGCAGTGAACAGTTTGGACTAGGCTGAGCGGGAACCGTGCTTCCTCAGAGGTAGGGAGGCCAGCAGGCCAGAGGTGGATGAATGCAGTGCCCTTGTTTGGGTGTAGGGCCTGATCAGAGCCTGAAGGTATGGAGGTGCCGTTCCCCTCACAGCTCTGTAGGCAAGCACCATGGTCTTGTAGCGGATGCAAGCTTCAACTGGAAGCCAGTGGAGAGAGCGGAGGAGCGGGGTGACGTGAGAGAACTTGGGAAGGTTGAACACCAGACGGGCTGCGGCGTTCTGGATGAGTTGTAGGGGTTTAATGGCACAGGCAGGGAGCCCAGCCAACAGCGAGTTGCAGTAATCCAGACGGGAGATGACAAGTGCCTGGATTAGGACCTGCGTCGCTTCCTGTGTGAGGCAGGGTCGTACTCTGCGAATGTTGTAGAGCATGAACCTACAGGATCGGGTCACCGCCTTGATGTTAGTGGAGAACGACAGGGTGTTGTCCAGGATCACGCCAAGGTTCTTAGCACTCTGGGAGGAGGACACAAGGGAGTTGTCAACCGTGATGGCGAGATCATGGAACGGGCAGTCCTTCCCCGGGAGGAAGAGCAGCTCCGTCTTGCCGAGGTTCAGCTTGAGGTGGTGATCCGTCATCCACACTGATATGTCTGCCAGACATGCAGAGATGCGATTCGCCGCCTGGTTAAAATGATGTCATGGCTTAAGAAGCTTCTGTCTGACAGGCTAATTGACATCATTTGAGTCAATTGGAGGTGCACCTGTGGATGTATTTCAAGGCCTACTTTCAAACTCAGTGCCTCTTTGCTTGACATCATGGGAAAATCAAACGAAATCATCCAAGACCTCAGAAAAAAATTGTAGACCTCTACAAGTCTGGTTCATCCTTGAGAGCAATTTCCAAATGCCTGAAGGTACCACGTTCATCTGTACAAACAATAGGACGCAAGTATAAACACCATGGGATCACGCAGCCTTCATACCGGTCAGGAAGGAGATGCGTTCTGTCTCCTAGAGATGAACGTACTTTGATGCAAAAAGTGCAAATCAATCCCAGAACAACAGCAAAGGACCGTGTGAAGATGTTGGAGGAAACAGGTACAACATTTTCTATATCCATAGTAAAACGAGTCCTATATCAACATAACCTGAAAGGCCGCTCAGCAAGGAAGAAGCCACTGCTCCAAAACCGCCATAAAAAAGTCAGACTACTGTTTGCAACTGCACATGGGGACAAAGATCGTACTTTTTGGAGAAATGTCCTCTGCTCTGATGAAACAAAAATAGAACTGTTTGGCCATAATGACCATCGTTATGTTTGGAGGAAAAAGGGGGAGGCTTGCAAGCCGAAGAACACCATCCCAACCATGAAGCACAGAGGTGGCAGCATCATGTTGTGGGGGTGCTTTGCTGCAGGAGAGATTAGTGCACTTCACAAAATAGATGTCATCATGAGGGAGGAAAATTATGTGAATATATTGAAGCAACATCTCAAGACATCAGTCAGGAAGTTAAAACTTGGTCACAAATGGGTTTCCAAATGGACAATGACCCCAAGCATTCTTCCACAGTTGTGGCAAAATGGCATAAGGACAACAAAGTCCAAGTATTGGTGGCCATCACAAGCCCTGACCTCAATCCTGTAGAAAATTTGTGGGCAGAACTGAAAAAGCGTGTGCGAGCAAGGAGGCCTACAAACTTCACTCAGTTACACCAGCAATGTCAGGAGTAATGGGCCAAAATTCACCCAACTTATTGGGGGAAGCTTGTGGAAGTCTTCCCGAAAGATTTAACCCAAGTTAAACAATTTAAAGGCAATGCTACCAAATACTTAAGTTACTTAATTAAGTGTATGTAAACTTCTGACCCACTGGGGAATGTGATGAAAGAAATAAAAGCTGAAATAAATCCTTCTCTCTACTATTATTCTGACATTTCACATTCTTAAAATAAAGTGGTGATCCTAACTGACCTAAAACAGGGAATTGTTTTTAGGATTAAATGTCAGGAATTGTGAAAAACTGAATTTAAATGTATTTGGCTAAGGTGTACGTAAACCTCCGACTTCAACTGTATATATAAATCGTCCGATTAATCGGTATCGGCTTTTTTTGGTCCTCCAAGTATCGGTATCGCCGTTGAAAAATCTTAATCGATAATAAGATCCACTCCTAGATCTGTAGTCTAATTCAGCGGCTTTGAAAGACCTGATTGAGCAGCACTATAATATGGTCTGGCCTGAAGTGGACAGAGAGAGGGTACTTCAATATCTGTTGAGTAAGCACAGATACAACAGATATAAAGATGAGGAGACGTTTTCCTGGAACTAAGCCTTGGCCTTACCACTTAAAACAACTTAGCGCACGCAAGACCAGGCACACCATGGGAACTACCCCCCTGCATCATCTCAAACCCTCCTCCTAGACCCTACAGACCAGGCACAGCATGGGAACTACCACCCTGCATCATCTCACAACCCTCCTCCTAGACCCTACAGACCAGGCACAGCATGGGAACTACCACCCTGCATCATCTCACAACCCTCCTCCTAGACCCTACAGACCAGGCACAGCATGGGAACTACCACCCTGCATCATCTCACAACCCTCCTCCTAGACCCTACAGACCAGGCACAGCATGGGAACTACCACCCTGCATCATCTCACAACCCTCCTCCTAGACCCTACAGACCAGGCACAGCATGGGAACTACCACCCTGCATCATCTCACAACCCTCCTCCTAGACCCTACAGACCAGGCACAGCATGATGGACACAGTGATATTTACATGCACAGCATGATGGACACAGTGATAATGACATGCACAGCATGATGAACACAGTGATATTGACATGCACAGCATGATGGACACAGTTATAATGACATGCACAGCATGATGGACACAGTGATATTTACATGCACAGCATGATGGACACAGTGATAATGACATGCACAGCATGATGGACACAGTTATAATGACATGCACAGCATGATGAACACAGTGATAATGACATGCACAGCATGGTGAACACAGTGATAATGACATGCACAGCATAATGGACACAGTGATAATGACATGCACAGCATGATGGACACAGTGATAATGACATGCACAGCATGATGGACACAGTTATAATGACATGCACAGCATGATGAACACAGTGATAATGACATGCACAGCATGATGAACACAGTGATAATGACATGCACAGCATGGGGAACACAGTGATAATGATACAGAACAGGCCTCCATCCATAGAAATATAATCTAGATTCTACAGTATATCTATACTTCCATCACTATAATCAACTGTTCAAATCAATGTGTACTGTTGAGATCCCAACCACCAACGACTCTCATGAAACACGAACGGAAAACGACGATCAAAATAGAACCATCTGCTTCATCAATCAGATTTATGTATTTTTCCCACTATAATTTGTGACTGTAGCCTCACTTGACAGTGGATGTGAGCTCTTAGTGAGCTTGCTACCATAAAGAGGTTCTCTCCCTCTTGTTCTGTCCTTCCCTTCCCTAGCAGGCAGAGCAGACAGACGCATTTGTAAGTCTCCCAGTGTCTGTAGAGGACCAGGATGAGTCGTAAACCTAACTGAGGGAATGAACGACCATGGCTTTTATACACACTCTATTTATATAGGTTAGGAAGACATTAGCTAGCCCACTAGCCCACTAGCCCACTAGCCCACTAAGTAAGAGTGGCTGGAATGAGAGTGTGTGTGTTGTGTGAGGGAGAATGATTTATAGATCTGTTACTAGGAGAGGTAGATGAGGATTGACTGGTAAAGACATTACCTCTGTCTGAGGCTAGACTCTCTCTCTCCCTGGCCTGGTGTACATGGACCAGTGAAAGAGGTGGGGAGAGAGAGCGAGAGAGAGAGAGAGAGAGAGAGAGAGAGAGACAGAGAGAGAGAGCGAGAGAGAGAGAGAGAGAGAGAGAGAGAGAGAGAGAGAGAGAGAGAGAGAAAGAGAGACAGAGAGAGAGAGAGAGAGAGAGAGAGAGAGAGAGAGACAGAGACAGAGACAGAGAGAGAGAGAGAGAGAGAGAGACAGAGACAGAGAGAGAGAGAGAGAGACAGAGACAGAGACAGAGACAGAGAGGTGAAAGCTCCTGGTAGGAATATGCATTCATCACATTGCTTTCCCCTATTCTGCGGCTTCAACTGATTGTAAATGCAGGAGGGGAGACGAGGAGAGAAGGCCACTCTTGAATATTGAGATGCATCCAAAGAGTACCAGGAGATCTCTCTCGTATCACAGGCATGCTGTTCTCATTAGGGTTCGCTTATCGGTCCAGGCATGGACTAACTATCCATCAGACTGTAACGGAAGATGTCTATTTCTCAACACGCTAACCCTCTGTTTAGACACACAATTCATTCTCGCCATCAGAAATGTAAATTCGTACGTTCAAATATGATTTATAAACATTGCATTTTGGAAGTGGAGATAGATAATTTGTGGTGTGGAGGAGGTAATTCTGGGGGTAACGTATTGCTTGCAACTGAGGTATATATCAAACTGATATTCACCTTGTTGTGTTGTTTGCTGCTGAATGAGGGTTAAGCCAGGTCTTGGTGACCTTCTCTCTAGCCCAAATGGAACCCTATTCTCTATTCTCCTTCCCTCTGTTCCTCCATCACCCTCTTATTCTCTCTCTCCATCTCTCTCCATCTCTCTCCATCTCTCTCTTAATCTCTCTCCATCTCTCTCCATCTCTCTCTTATTCTCTCTCTCCATCTCTCTCTTATTCTCTCTCTCCATCTCTCTCTTATTCTCTCTCTCCATCTCTCTCTCCATCTCTCTCTTATTCTCTCTCTCCATCTCTCTCTTATTCTCTCTCTCCATCTCTCTCTTATTCTCTCTCTCCATCTCTCTCTCCTCTCTCTCTTATTCTCTCTCTCTCCATCTCTCTCTCTCTCTCTCTTATTCTCTCTCTCTCCTATTCTCTCATCTCCATCTCCTCTTCTCTCTTATTCTCTCTCTCCATCTCTCTTCTCTCTTC